>NC_059392.1:19051131-19356131 GCF_019703515.2 Myxocyprinus asiaticus | reverse complement strand
GTTTAATATGCGGTCAACTTCAATAAGTAATCCATTGCTAAATTGACTTCCTAAAGAGTGTGATTCTATGGTGCTTTCAAAACATTGTTGTGTTTGACTTATAGCAAGCCTTTTCCACATTTAATCACATGCAGGATAGGAATAACTGTATTATACAGTGGCAAGAAAAGTATATGAACCCTTTGGAATTATCTGCATTTATGTGAAAATTTGTCTTAAAATGTAGTTTGATCTTCTTCTAAGTTACAATAATGAAGAAACACAATCTGTTTTAACTAATATAAATTAGTGTATTGTTTTTGTACATACTGAATACATCATTCAAACATTCACAGTGTAGGCTGGAAAAAGTAGCGATGTCAACAAAAGCTTAGAGTCAGGATCTGGCCAACCTGGCATCGTAATAATGATGATTAATGTGGGGTAGAGTTACTCTGACTTAATAAAAGCACTCAATTATTTTGAGTTTGCTATTCACAAGAAGCGTCTGCTGATGTGGACCATGCCTAGCAAAAAAGAGATCTCAGAAGATCTACGATCAAGAATGTTTGCTTTGCATAAAGCTGGAAATGGTTACAAAGTTATCTTGAAGACCTTAGTTATCTCTGTCCACAGTTAGACAAATTGGAGATGATTTAGTACTGTGGCTACTCTCCCTAGAAGTGGCCGTCCATCCAAGATGACTCAAAGGGCACACCGCAGAATGCTCAATGAGGTAAAAAAGAACCATGGAGTGACAGCTAAAGACTTGTAGTAATCATTGGAACTGGTTAACATTTCTGTTTATAAGTCTACTATAATGGAAAATATTAAACAGGCATAGTGTCCATGGCAGGACACTACGAAGGAAGCCGCTGCTTTCCAACAAAAACATTGCTGTGTGCCTGAAGAGAAAAACTAATTCCAAAGTTTATCAAGATGTCCTACAGGATAATGTCAGGGTGGTTGTGTTTCAGCTAAAGCTCAGTAGAAGTTGGGTGATGCAGCAGGACAATGACCCTAAACATCGAAGTAAAGCCACTAAAGGAATGGCTTCAAAAAAAGAAAATCCACCTTTTGGAGTTGCCCTGTCAGAGCAGGAGACCTTAACCCAATATTGTAAACTTTTTAACAAAAATTTCATTTCTTGATATTAAGAATGGAATTAGCCTACTCCTAGCAAAAATTTAATTTGTAATATCTGTATTTAAGTTTTTACCGGTAAAAACGTTTACACTTGATATCAGAAATTATGCCATTACTTGTGGGAATACCAGGGCTGGATCTAGAGGGGTGCTGGGATGGGCTTTGACATCTGTAATTGAGTGAATGACAGATCATTATGAAATTCTACTAGTGAAAAAGCAGTTACAAATATCAAGAATTACGAATTTTATTAAAATTCAATTTTTTATATCAAGATATGGGTATTTCTGTGAGTTATGACATCATTTGGAATCAAGAATGAAAATTTTTACTTGTGAAAACCTAATAGAGTGCGACTGTCTGGTTCCCAAAGAAAAAATCCCATTCATTTATCCCATAGACTAAATAATTTTTAACAATAACTTATAAATCTTTAAAGACAGACCTACCATGAGCTCCAAAGTTGTTCATCGATGGTATATGCTTCCGTTGAAGCATCCATCTTCGTTATTTCAACGTAAAAATTATTATTTTTTTTTTATTGTGTTTGATAGAGGAATTTATGGTAAACAACTACATTACCCATTGTACATCAGAGAAAGATCCACCAATATGAGAACCACTCCAACGTAACCCACAAAATGAGTCTCAGAGCGACCGCCCACTCCAATGACGCACTATGAATGATGTAATCAAGTCGGTCTACTTACAGGTATACTGTATTTGTACATATCGCAATATTTTGCAATAAACTTAAAATATATTGTTTCTATACATGTAAACAACCTCAAATCAATCGTTTTATATATTCCCATCGTTCTTTTATTCAATGACATCTTTCGCAATGCTTTATGGGATTGTAGTTTGTGCCCTCATGAAAGACGGTTAAGTACACAGCCTTCTACGTTTGTTTTATGTCCGATTTTCAAATACTTTTTTGCCTCAAAACAAAGTTCGTGATGTTGTGATTCTCCTCAGAGGTGGTTGGTTTGTTTCATGGCTCACAACTCTTTTATGAAGGATTTAATAAAAAGTCTATGAAAGAAATGTATGGGGAAAATACTTTCCAGATGGCTGAAAAAGTGGGCGGGCACTGTTGCGCTCTATTACAGATATCAAACATTAGCATTTTCATTAGTATTAATTCCAGTGCTTGTATCAAGAATTAACATTTTATCTAGTGAAAGTTTAAATACAGATATCTATAATTCATCTCCTGCACATGATTGAATGTCAAAAAAGCTTGCCATATTATGGGTCCAACATGTATGGCAAGCGGAATTGACTTTTAATCATTCACAGGATGTGAATTGTCGATATCAACAATTACATTTTCACTAGTTAAAATGCTAATTCTTGATATCAGGAATGAAATTACTTCTAGTGGAAACTCAAATTTTTTATATCAGTAATTACATTTGAACTAGTAAAGACGTAAATTCTTGATATCAAAAATGATGTCATCAATCACAGAAATACACATTCTTGATATCAAAATTTGAATTTCAACTTGTAAAAACTGTCATTCTTGCCGTAACTGTATTTTCACTAGTAGAATTTCACAATGATCTGACATCCACTCCCATTCAAAACGTAATTACAGATATCAAAAATGTATTTCTTACTAGTTGAAATTCCAATTTCCAGTGTACTACTTACTAGTAAAAATGAAATTTTTTTAATCAATAATTACATTGTTACTAGTGCAAATGTCCATTCTTGAGATCAAAATTAAATTACAAATATCAGTAATTTGTTTTTCACTAGTAGCAGTTTTAATTTCTGATATCTGTAATGTGATTGTGACTAGTAAGAAAGCGTTTTTTATATACCTAAAATCCATATCCAAATATCTGAAATACCAAATCTAACATGTTGAAATACATTTACAGATATCAAAAATGAGCATTTTCACCAGTCGTAATTCAACTGTTGATATCAGGAATGGATATTTGCACTAGTTACAATGTAATTATTGATATAAAAATTTACATTTGTACTAGTAAGAAATACATAGCTGATATGTGTTTGGAATTGTAATTATATATATATATAAACACACACTGGCAGCCAAAAGTTTGGGAAAATGTACAGATTTTGCTCTTATGGAAAGAAATTGGTACTTTTATTCACCAAAGTGGCATTCAATTGATCACAATGTATAGTCAGCACATTAATTACTATTACAATTTGAAACATTTTTTGTTAACTACTGTGGTCAACTACTTCAAAGACTTCTCATCAAAAAGCAATGACAGCTTTGCCGATCCTTGGCCTTCTAGCTGTCAGTTTGTCCAGATACTCAGGTGACATTTCAACCCACCTCACTTTACAGTCTAGCTGATCCCACAAAAGCTCAGTGGGGTTAAGATCCATAACACTCTTTTCCAATTATCTGTTGTCCAGTGTCTGTGTTTCTTTGCCCACTCTAACCTTTTCTTTTTGTATTTCTGTTTCAAATGTTTCTTATACTTTGCAATTCTTCCCATAAGGCCTGCACCCCTGAGTCTTCTCTTTCCTGTTATACATGAAACTGGTGTTGAGCGGGTGGAATTCAATGAAGCTGTCAGCTGAGGACATGTGAGGCGTCTATTTCTCAAACTAGAGACTCTGATGTACTTATCCTCTTGTTTAGTTGTACATCTGGCCTTCCACATCTCTTTCTGTCCTTGTTAGAGCCAGTTGTCCTTTGTCTTTGAAGACTGTAGTGTACACCTTTGCATGAAATCTTCATTTTTTTTTTTTTTTGGCAATTTCAAGCATTGTATAGCCTTCATTCCTCAAAACAATGATTGACTGACGAGTTTTTAGAGAAAGCTGTTTCTTTTTTTTGTTGCCATTTTTGACCTAATATTGAAATATCAAGAATACGAATTTTATTAAAATTCAATTTTTTATATCATGAATGGGTATTTCTGTGAGTTATGACATCATTTGGAATCAAGAATGAAAATTTTTACTTGTGAAAACCTAATAGAGTGCGACTGTCTGGTTCCCAAAGAAAAAATCCCATTCATTTATCCCATAGACTAAATAATTTTTAACAATAACTTATAAATCTTTAAAGACAGACCTACCATGAGCTCCAAAGTTGTTCATCGATGGTATATGCTTCCGTTGAAGCATCCGTCTTCGTTATTTCAACGTAAACATTTTTTATTTTTTTATTGTGTTTGATAGAGGAATTTATGTTAAACAACTACATTACCCATTGTACATCAGAGAAAGATCCACCAATAAGAGAACCACTCCAACGTAACCCACAAAATGAGCCTCAGAGCGACCGCCCACTCCAATGACGCACTATGAATGATGTAATCAAGTCGGTCTACTTACAGGTATACTGTATTTGTACATATCGCAATAATATTGACCTTAAGACATGCCATGCAAGTGATTTTCTAGAACCAAATTAGCAATTTAGCATGATTACTCAAGGATAAGGTGTTGGAATGATGGCTGCTGGAAATGGGGCCTGTCTAGATTTGATCAAAAATGACTTTTTTCAAATAGTGATGGTGCTGTTTTTTACATCAGTAATGTCCTGACTATACATTGTGATCAGTTGAATGCCACTTTGGTGAATTAAAGTACCAATTTCCTTCCGAAACAGCAAAATCTGTACATTATTCCAAACTTTTGGCCACCAGTGTGTGTATATTTATATATCTGTAATTGTGTTTTTAATGGGAGTGGATAACAGATCATTGTGAAATATTTCTAGTGAAAATGCAGTTACGGATATCAAGAATGACATTTTTTACTAGTTGAAATTAAAAATTTTATATCAAGAATTAACATCTTTACAAGTTCAAATGTAATCACAGATATCACAAATTTGCATTGTCAGTAGTAGTAATTCCATTGCTGATATCAAGAATTAGCATTTTAACTAGTAAAAATAAAATTGTTGATATCAACAATTCATATAATGTGAATGATTAAAAGTCAATTTGGCTTGCCATAAACATTCTTCTGGCTCAACCAATGGCGTGATTTAAAAACTGTCAATACTGCAATTCTGTTCGGTGACCTTTATGGCACACTTCAGCTTACTGAGCTACACTACACAACAGTGCTTGCAGACAAACAGACTGACAGACAGAAAATGTCATAAAAAAAGTTCTCTCCAGAAAGAAGTAAAAACAGGATCTGAAACATTAACATTGTGGCTTGACATTAATATTGAAAATTGTCTGTATCCTGTTTTTGGATCTTAGGTCATGCTTGTGGCAAACGTTATTGTAATTGCAAACTTTCCACTGTTACAGTGAGGGTTTTTCCCAGAGATATTTCAGATAATATAGAAACTGTTGTACTGATCAAGTGTATCTAGCTTTGATACAGCTTAAGCTTCAATGTGTGTGTGTGTGTAGGTGCGGGGGAGACGAGGGAGTGCGAGGGCTCTTTTTAACCAAAATTGAAATAAATGTAGGACATTTTAGACATTTTTTGACGTTTTTAACTGATTTACTTTAACCAGTGTCTTTGTTTTAACTGGTTATTTTGTTGAGGTAGCCTGTAGGGCTCTTTGAAATAACTGAAATAATTTGGCGAAGTGATATGGAACCGTTATGCGGTCAAGACCTGGAACTACTTTATATTCATGTGTTTCCTAGAAAAATAATTGCACACCTTAGAACGTCTGTCAACCAAACAGAATCAAGCATTTAACAGACCCGTGGTATAATCGCATAATTTTTCATAGTTAGTCGCAATTAATCACAGATTTTGAAAGTGCTTAAAATGTACTTTTGTATATACTTTTTCCTTCTTAGGAAAGAAAAAAAAATATAACAATAATGTTTATTAACATTTTCCAAACACATCCTTCTATAGTATAAAAATAAACTTAAAATGCACCAATTCAAGTAACATTAAACATTTCCCAATTTCAGCTCATGTTTGGCACGTGGTAAGTGTAATTTTAGACAGTGTATATACCCATATAACTTTAGTAGACTCACAAAAATACAGAGAGGAGTTCAATATATGTTTAGTGTAAGGATTCAAAATCTGACAGGGCTAGCATTAGCATAACTTGATACAAGCTTGCTAATCAAAATCAAAACATTGTCCTGTCTCACTTCTCAAAAATCTGACATCAGATTACCCTTTATGTAATGAATATTAATTGCAATTTTAGTTTACCTATTAAGGAATTTAAATGAAGGACCTGCAACAGCTTTAATTGTGGAGAGACTAAGAGGAAGGTGATTAGCATAAGACATCAACACTCAATTTAATCAAATATCTGTCTCAAAATGCTCAGAGGATCAGACGGGCTCCATGGCCCTAATCAGATTATGAGAAAATAGACTTCTTTAATTGTGACCGTCTGAAGGAGTCATAGTAATTATATTAAAACAAACCCACCATGAAAGAACCTTAGCAGGATTGTACAGGCTAAGCTGAGCGTATGCAAAGAAAATACACGTTCTTCACTGATCTGAAACTGGTTTTAGTAAGTTATTTTACTTGACAGCATTGACTAATACAGGATTGGCATGATTTGTTATCTTTTATGATTTCTAGCCAAAACATTACATTATATTCAGAATTAACCCTTGATAACTTCACATACATTGTTATTTACAGTGAGGTAAGTCCACATTAAACATCTGGGATTGAAAATGTAATTTGAAACTTTTAGGATTTCGAAAAATGTAAAACAAAGCTTAACATTATGATGTAAAATAAATGCTAATTATTTAAGATTCTGCAGTATTTCTAGGTCACTAATTAAATAAGCAATACTTTATCATGTTTTCATGACTTCTAATATGGAGGGCCAAATTGCTCAAATTAAATAATAAAATACATATTTAAATAAATAATTAAATACATAATGAATTATTTAAATGCATCATTAAATGAGTAATTAAATATGTAAATAAAACATTAAATACATATTGAATTAATTCAACACATCAGTAAATCATTAAATAAATATTTACATAAAATGTATATTAAATATTTAAGTCATTAAATACACAGTGAATTAATTATATGGATTATTAAATAAATCATTAAATACATAGTGAATTAATTAAATGCATAAATAAATTAATTTAAATATTTTTCTCCAAAACATTTTTGCTACAATTATTGGCACCTCTAGAAATTTTTATGAGTAAAATAAATCTGAAGTATATTCCCATTCATATTTTAAAAAATAAATTAGTGCACCTGGGTGAATAGGAACATGAAATCGTTCAGGCATAACTTTCACAGGGTATAAATATGAGGTAACAGACAAGCCAAACTACCTTAGTCATCCATCATAATGGGTAAGACCAAAGAATATAGTTCTGATGTGCGGAAAAAGGTTGTTGACCTTCACAAAATGGGAAGTTGCTATAGGAAAATAGCTAAAGCATTGAAAATACCCATTTCCACCATCAGGGCAATAATTAAGAAGTTCCAATCAACTGGAGATATAAAGAATCAGCCTGGAAGAGGATGTGTGTCTAAATTGTCTCCATGCATGGTGAGGAGGATGGTTTGTGTGGCCAAAAGTTCTCAGAGGATCACAGCTAGAGAATTCCAGAAATTAGTTGGGTCATGGGGTCAGAAAGTCTCCAAAACCATAATCAGACATCACCTACATTAAAACAAGTTGTTTGGGAGGGTTTCAATAAAAAAGCCTCTGCTCTCATCCAACAGCAAATTCAAGCATCTTCAGTTTTCCAGACAGTACTGGAACTTCAAATGGGATGGGATTCAATGGCCAGATGAAACAAAAATAGAGACTGATATGGTGCACACAGAGAGGTAGCCATATGGAAAAGTACCCCATGCCCACAGTTAAATATGGTGGTGGATCTTTAACGCTGTGGGGCTGTTTTTATTTCAGAGGTCCTGGACATCTTGTTTGGATACATGGCATCATGGACTCTATCAAATACCAACAGATAAAAAATCAAAACCTGACTGCCTCTGCCAGAGAGCTTAAAATGGGCCCTGGTTGGACCATCCAGCAGGACAAAGATCCAAATCATCATCAAATCAACACAAAAATGGTTCACTGACCACAAAATCAAGGTTCTGCCATGGCCATCCCAGTCCCCTGACCTGAACCCCATAGAAAACCTGTAAGGTGAACTGAAGAGGAGAGTCCACCAACATGGACCTCAGAATTTAAAGGATCTGGAGAAATTTTGTATGGAGGAATGGTCTCAGATCCCTTGCCATGTTTTCTCCAATATATCAAATCAATCAATCAAATCACTTTATTGTCACACAGCCATATACACAAGTGCAATGGTGTGTGAAATTCTTGGGTGCAGTTCCGATCAACATAGCAGTCGTGACAGTGATGAGACATATACCAATTTACAATAACATCAAATTAACACAACACAATTTAAACATCTGTTATACATAATTAAACTCAACTTAAAACATCAAATTAACACAACACAATTTAAGCATCTGTTATACACATAATTACACTCAACTTAAAACATCAAATTAACACAACACAATTTAAACATCTGTTATACATAATTACACAACTTAAAACATCAAATTAACACAACACAATTTAAACATCTGTTATACACATAATTACACTCAACAATATACAAATAATAACATACACTGTACAGTATACAATATGCTGTTTTTGTTTTTTGTTTTTTTTGTTTTTTGTTTTTTACATTATAGATTCTATATAGATACACATTATTCAATAAAAATTAAAAATTAAAATATATATAAAAAAAGTATATATATATTATATATATATAGAATGTACAGTATTGTACTGTATTGACATTCAGGCTGTCAGTTGATAGTCAGTTGTTAAGATAGACATAATATAATAACATTAATATAATTTATGACAGTCCGGTGTGAGATAAAAGAGTAATAAAGTGCAGGGCTGATGTATTTTGATCGTGGGAGATCAAGAGTTCAGAAGTCTGATTGCTTGGGGGAAGAAGCTATCATGGAGTCGGCTGGTGCGGGTCCTGATGCTGCGATACCGCCTACCTGATGGTAGCAGTGAGAACAGCCCATGGCTCGGGTGGCTGGAGTCTCTGATGATCCTCCGAGCTTTTTTCACACACCGCCTTGTATATATTTCCTGGAGGGAGGGAAGCTCACCTCCGATAATGTGTTTGGCAGTTCGCACCACCCTTTGCAGTGCTTTGCGGTTGTGGGCGGTGCTATTGCCGTACCAGGCGGAGATACAGCCAGTCAGGATGCTCTCCACAGTGCAGGTGTAGAACCGTGTGAGGATGTGGCGGTTCATTCCAAACTTCCTCAGCCGTCTCAGGAAGAAGAGGCGCTGATGAGCCTTCTTCACAACGACTTCAGTGTGGACGGACCATGTGAGTTCCTCAGTGATGTGGACACCCAGGAACTTGAAGCTGCTGACTCTCTCCACTGGTGCTCCATTGATGGTGATTGGACTGTGTTCTCTGTCTTTTCTTCTGAAGTCCACCACAAGCTCCTTTGTCTTACTGACGTTGAGGGAGAGGTTGTGCTCCTGACACCAGTGTGTCAGAGTGTGCACCTCCTCTCTGTAGGCTGTTTCATCATTGTCAGTGATCAGACCTACCACCGTCGTGTCATCAGCAAACTTAATGATGGCATTGGAGTTATGTGTTGCCACACAGTCATGTGTGTACAGGGAATACAGTAGTGGGCTGAGAACACAGCCCTGCGGGGCTCCAGTGTTGAGGGTCAGTGATGAGGAGATGTTGCTGCCTATTCTAACCACCTGGCGTCTGCTTGACAGGAAGTCCAGGATCCAGCTGCACAGCGAGCTGTTTAAGCCCAGAGCCCGGAGTTTCTCATCTAGCTTGGAGGGCACTATGGTGTTGAATGCTGAGCTGTAGTCTACAAACAACATTCTCACATAAGTGTTCTTTTTTTCCAGGTGGGAGAGAGCAGTGTGTATTGTAGATGCAATGGCATCATCAGTGGAGCGGTTGTTGCGGTATGCAAACTGCATCGGGTCAAGATTGAGTGGTAATACAGAGCAGATGTAATCTCTGATTAGTCTCTCAAAACATTTGCTGATGATGGGGGTCAAAGCAACAGGATGCCAGTCATTTAAACAAGTTATTTTTGATTGTTTTGGAACAGGCACAATGGTGGATGTTTTAAAGCATGTGGGGACTACAGACAAAGAGAGGGAAAGGTTGAAAATGTCCGTAAAAACACCAGCCAGCTGGTTCGCGCACGCTCTGATGACGCGGCCCGGAATGCCGTCTGGACCCGCGGCTTTGCGGATATTCACCCGTCGGAAGGATCGGGTTACATCCGCTACAGAGACGGAGAGTGAACTAACCTCTGTAGCTTCGGCCGTGAGAGCTCTCTCCGCGAGGGCGGTGTTATTTCCCTCGAAACGAGCATAAAAAGTATTTAGCTCATCCGGTAGAGAGGCAGCGGTGTTCATGGCGGAGTTTTTATTCCCTTTAAAGTCCGTGATGATGTTAATTCCCTGCCACATGCTTCTAGAGTTGGTGGTGTTAAACTGTCCTTCAATCTTGCTCCTGTACTGGCGTTTTGCTGTTTTGATGTCCTCGGCGAATTAAAAGCGGAGGTCCGCACATTAAGTGCCGCGCGAACATCGCTATTGATCCACGGCTTCTGATTCGGATAGATTCGTACAGTTCTGGTCGGAATCACTTCCTCTACGCACGTTCTGATGAAACACATTACGCTATCAGCGTAAAGCTCGATGTCGTCATCAGAGGCGGACCGGAACATCTCCCAGTCCGTGCGATCAAAACAGTCTTTTAGCGTAGAGTCTGATTGGTCCGACCAGCACTGGATCGTTCTGAGGGTGGGTGCTTCCTGTTTCAATTTCTGCCTGTAAGCGGGCAGAAGCAGAATGGAAGAGTGGTCCGATTTGCCAAATGGTGGGCGGGGGAGGGATTTGTAGCCATCCCGGAACGGAGAGTAGCAATGGTCCAAAACCCGGTCCCCTCGTGTGTTGAAACTAATGTGCTGGTGATATTTTGGTGCGACTGATTTTAAACTGGCTTTATTAAAGTCCCCGGTCACAATGAACGCGGCCTCAGGGTGCGCGGTTTTCTGCTCACTTATACTCCCATACAGTTCCTTGAGTGCCCAGTCTGTGTCGGCTTGTGGGGGGATGTACACAGCAGTGATAATGACCGCTGTGAATTCCCTCGGTAGCCAGAATGGTCGACACAGAAGCATAAGAAATTCCAGATCAGGAGAACAGAAAGACTTGATGGAATGTACGTTCCTCTGATCACACCAGGATTTGTTGATCATAAAACATACACCACCTCCTCTAGTTTTACCTGAGAGGTCTTTCGCTCTGTCCGCTCGGAGCATGGAGAACCCCGCGGGTTCAATGGCTGAGTCTGGAATCTCCGCAGACATCCAAGTTTCCGTAAGGCAGATAATGCAGCAGTCCCTCGTCTCTCGTTGGAAAGAGATCCGCGCTTTCAGCTCGCAGAGCTTGTTATCCAGAGACTGAACATTTGCCAGTAGAATAGTGGGTAGCGGGGGTCGATTTGCGCGGCGTCTTACTCTGATGAGAACGCCGGCTCTGTTTCCCCTTTTCCTCCTGCGTTTCCGCGGCCGTGCTGCCCAGACAAAGGGCTCCGCTTGCGTGTTTGTAAACAGCGGGTCGGCATTGAGGAATGTGAAGTCCGGTTTTCGGTGTGAGATCGCTGAACCAATGTCCAAAAGTGTTTGTCTGTCGTAGACAATAAGGCAGACAACATCCAAGACAAAAAACATAAGAATTGTAAACAAAACAAACAAACCATTGCTATGTTGTGTCGGAGCTCGCAACGCAGCAGCCATACTCGGCGCCATCTTGAGTCCAAGGATATCTTTATATCTATATATCTTTATAATTATTTCGATTATTGTATATTGAATAATCTTTATGTGGGGGCCTATTATGGCAAATATTGATCTGTGCGATTAATTAATTTGCATATCATGTAATTATAAAAATTTAAATAGATTGACAGCCTTAGTTAAATTATATATGAATGTTTAAGGTAAAATGTGTCTTTGGTCCTGTAATCGGTCACCATTTCTTTTATGTTTTTTGCCAGTTTAAAGCACTTTTTTGCCTTCACTAGTATTTTTAAAATGGTCCTGCAGAGAAATACATTTTTAAAAGTCCTTAAATATTCCATGTGGTCTCTAAATTAATATGAGCTCATAAAAGCTACATGCATAATAATGATAAAAGAATAATAGTTTTATATGGTGTGTAAATAGTATTAAATGGAATACTGCTTGTCACTTACCTATATTAAGTATTTTTGTAAACTACTACCTCTATGTATATTTTTGAATTGAGGAAAATTTATTGATTTTTTTTTCCAAGTGACTGCAAAATATAAAATACTTTAATGTAAACATTTGACATGTCAATCAACACTGTTTTTCTTGTGTATATATGTGATGCATTTTTAAAGAGATCAACATAGGCAGACTATAATAATAATAATAATAATAATAATAATAATAATAATAAAAATTAAGTACAATTCCTGTAATTTATATATCCATTTTAAGATAATGAAAATGAGATCAAATCTCTATATTGAGGCTCATAACCTGATGTGAATGATTTCACATGGGTGATTTGAGAATGTTATAAACACAAATAAACACACAAATAAATGGACTAAAATAAATTACAAATTAGTGCACAGACTAAAGTTAAAGATAACAAACACAAACACATGAAAGCAGAAAATTTACATACAGAATATTTATTTTCAAATAGTTGATTTTTGGTTTGTATATCTATGCTACGTACATGCAAATCTTTCCCAGTGCTAGTAGGAATGTGTTGGCATTTGCTATAATTGAAGCCTCTTACAGTCATGCTAATGTACTACAATAAAAGCAAATAAATTAAACAAATACAGGGGAATTTTAACTGCACTTATTCTGCAACTTTCAAGAATTTCTTAAAAAGAAGAAGCTAAATCATTGTCCTTGCGCATATGATAATACATGTACGCATAGCAAAGTGAAAACTAATTTTTTGCTAAAAATGTCAAGTTAAATAGGCAGCAATGTGGGGATGTTACAAATCAAACCTGCGGCATTAAACATCTTGAAAATACAAACAGTAATTAGTTTTAATTAACCAGATTAATCATTGCATAATTATAATTTCATTCCCAAAGAGGATATTCTCCATTATATCCTCTTCATCAAACTTCAGTAATAAAGTATTTCCATTATACAGTGTAATATAATCTAATAATAATTACACTTCATATCTTGCAATAAAAATTATCTGAAAAATGTACAGCATATGCTAAAACCTAATGTAAACGTAGGACCACCATTACTTCAAGCATTCAAATATTTTGCAATTCAAATTTTCTGTCCCACTTTATATTAGGTGTCTTTAACAAGTATGTACTAACATAAAAGTACATACAATACAATGTATTTATTGTGTAAATATGTGATTTTTTTCTGCAAAATTATCACAAGATTCAAATTTGCTGCTACTGAGGTTGAGGTACGGGTAGGTTTAGGGGTAGGGTTTAGATTAGGATTAGGGTTTAGGATAAGTGTTGGGGTAGAGTTAGGTTAACAGTGTAACTACAGATATAATTAAAAGCAAGTACTTTTAAGTACAATACAATAACACATATGTACATAATAAGTACATTGTATTAAATGCTTAAGTACATAGTAGTTAAAGACACCTAATATAAAGTGGGTCCAAATTTATTGCTTATCTTTGTCAGATTAAACAAACCAAAATGGTACAGTACAATCAGTAAATTGGTGTCCTATTTGGCTTTCACAGTGTATACACAGATTCATTCTGCATACAGTATACACATTGTATCAAAAAGAAAAACATATAACTGTTCAATGCAAATTTTGAAAACCGTTCAAGACTTAAAACATTTTTGACAAGCTACGATGTACCAGTGTGGTGATGAGGACGTGGCCGAGCGATGTCTGTGGAGAGCGAGGCCACGAGAGGAAGAACGGTAAGGATTGACACCTGTGGGAAATTATCTTTAACAGCTGTTTGTGTCTGCAATGACAGCTGAGAGGGAAATAAAAGAGTAGTCCAGTCTGCCAGAGGTGGGAGAGAGAGACACATGAAGCTATGTGTGTGACTGTGTTTGATGTACTGCTGAAAAGTAGAACATTTTGTGTAGAACGCTGAGAAGCGTGTCAAATAAAACAGTTAAGTTGGATATTTACCTGGCCTCCTTTATAAGAAAGAAAGAAACCTGTCATGGCCACTTTCCAACTCTTCTGTGGAAATTATATTTACAAAAAAAAAAAAAAAGAAAAACAAAAAAAAAGAACCAGACACTTCATGAAAGCAAATACAGTTTTATATTATAAAAGGGAATACAATTTTGGCGAGAGTGCTATAAATCACATGCTAGTTTAACACTAGTCCACCTTATTCCATTTATTGCCTAATTTAAAGCTTACTGTAATTGATTCTCGTATAAATACAGACTATGACATATGCCCCCATTAATACACTTTAAAAGGTTATCCGTTTTGTCTATACACCATATAAGTTGATTGTTTCATAAGGTAAATCTGTTAAGTATAGTACATAACACACTTTTTGATAAAAAATAAAATAAAATAAAAAAAGATCAGTGTTTAGCATTGCAATTTCCCTTAAGTTTTCATTTAACTGTATATTAAAGTTCATCGAAAATAAGATTTATTAAGCAGTTCAAATGCACACAGACAGTAGTACCTACTTTCCATCCATCAAAAATTCAACAGTTGGCAAATTTTGGTTATTTAACTTAACTATTGCTGTCGCATTATTAAGAGCACATCATTTTACCACATACGTGGTATTAAATTGTAAAAAAATAAGTACCAAAATAATACTTTTTGAAGAAACACAACAACCAGGTTTAAAATTTTTAGTAAGACAAAATAGTCGCATGACAATTCAAAACAATTTGTACCAGATAGCAAAATCGTATGATACTGTACGACTTGTCTCATACAAAAAGATACGACTTTTATACCCATAGAAACCAATTAATCAACAAACAGAATTTCAAATCGATATAATACTGGCATAACATTTTTGCTAGCCTCCTTTCCAACACTTTGCTTTAAGAAATGACAGTTAATGAATTATGTTACTCATTCAATTTTATTTCTGCAATACCATAATCTTAATAGCATCGGTTCGTTAATTTTTTTCTAATGGAGTAAAAGTCGTATGTTTTTGTACAAACCACCTCGTACGATTTCACCACTTCATCACTGCTATTATGACTTATCAACAGTACGTGCATGTGCAAGGTAGTGCTACTGTATTTAACTGTCCTTACTAATCGTTGTAAATAAAAGGGCCTCATTCATGAAACATGAGCAGAACAGATTTGTGTGAATTGTACATGAATCCATTTTTATGTAATTTTTTTTGCATTGAATTTAAAGGTTTTACAAACAAATTACACATAAATTCTACTCATATTTCATGAATCACGCCCATTGTTCAATAATTGTACACAATCTCGTCTTTAGCTACATTTATTGACATATTTGCTGACAAAGAAATCTGATATTAAAAATCAGAAAGTGACAACAGTTGTGAGAGAAAAGGCATGGTCACATTTACCTTTGCACGGCAAAATTCCACAGCCGAAATACAGTCATCCAAATGGGAATTTACAGGATCAGGAATTTTGCTTTATGGTGGAATTTCCTACTACTTCTACGGCTAATTCTGCATTGGGGTTTAAGTTTAATGAATGTTGACACACAAATTCGCAGCATTGACATTTATCTTTTCACAGTGAAATTCCGAGAGTGAAATACAGTCATCACAATGGGAATACGCATGGTCAGACATTTTGCCTGATGGATTTTGTGGGCGAAATACCGTCATCTCAATGGGAGTCCACTCGAACAGGAATTTTGTATGATGGACTTTGTCATACAATTTCACAGAGTTGAACCATAGAAATTTGCTTGGTTTGGAAGCAACCTCTGTGTGGGCAGTGCTTCATACATAACTACACTGAATATTTGTAGCAAAACATTTTAGGGGTGAGTTTCTTTATAACTTCACACTTCCAAAGTATAAAGTACAACATAAAATGATGCTGCTTGACGAGTAGTGGGTTTCACCCTTGCTTCATATTCACCTAAGCGAAGTAAATGTGGTCACGCCTAAAGACTGGTGACAGTTGTGCATTTCACAGATACAAATACTTGTTGATTTAGATAACCATACAAAAATGTCAACCATTGTACAAAGAGTTCACAGTTATTTTTCATTGTATTGATATATTCAAAGTTCCAAATGATTCCCAGCATGACTCTTCATCATGAAGGTCAACAACTTCTTGTCGTTGAAGTAAGATGTGTTGATAAGTAAGATACTAGACGAGGTCAGTTTGGCTTTCACAATAACAGGACCAAACAGTGATCCCTTCAGCCCACATGTCCAATTAAATGCAGTTAAGAGAACATGTCATCATCTTTTTCTGTATCAGGAGAGTCGGGTCTTGATATGTCAAACAGGTGTGAAGATACTGAGGACTTTCTGGCTTTGAGAAGTCTGAGCATCTCGGCAATCTGGTTTTCAAGCACGTACATTCTGTTGTTGAGCAAGTGGATATCTCCTCGTAGTTCCTGCTTCACTTCTGTAAAGCAGGCCTGAAGACTCTGTTCTGGAATGGGGTAGAATGCTCGGCGCCCTTCAGGCTGCACTGGGCTCCGATCCTGAGGGGTTCTAGAGGTACCGTCACCCATATTGTCAAGTCGCAGCTCACTCTTTGTGATGCCACTGTCGCACGAGTCCGTCTTCTTGAGGTACAATTCATCTTGTGACTTAGTCCTATCTGGGAGCGTCTCCATGGACTCTGCTTTGGACACAGAACACCAAGAGAGGTCAGACTTGACTGTGGTGTCTTTAAAGCGACCCCAACCTTTATTTTTGGGTGGTTCGGCTGACTTACTTCCTGTATATTTTCCATTGGGGGCCATAGGAGTGCAAAGTTTTGCTCTACATGAAGTTCTAGAGGATATTGAAGAGGAGGCTAAAGAGGCAATTGGTGTGGCTGGACTTTCAGTGACTGTGACAGTGCTAGTTGGCACCTCGTGTACCATGGTCTTCTCCACACGGACAGGACCTCTCTCTATATCCTGTTCCCCTTGGCTGGCTCGCTCCGCCGCCAGTCGTGCTTCTTTCTGTTGACGAAATCGTTGGAAGAGACGGCGCACGGGGTGGTCTGGGGGAAGATTGAGAGGGGCTTCATTCTTCCTTCTCAGCATCTCTTCTTCCTCCCGTTTGACATCACTTATTTTACGGAAGACGATCTATGTGGTTCAAAAAGAATAATAGAACAAAACATTTAAACAAGCAGAATTGTAAATGAACAGTTCACACAATATGAAAATTCTTCTGAAGTAATATGAAGGGTTGTGAACCGAGAACAAAGAATCGAGCTGATTCCATATTTTCATCCATATGTTTGATCCACATTTATAGATTTTCGAAAATTCTGGAAATGTATGGTTTTCATGATTTTTGGTTCCGTTAACTCAAACATGCATTCTTGTGCCAATGTAGACGCAACACCATGCTTAAATACTCTGACAGTGTTTCCTGCTACCACTCAGCAGCATTGCAACACTGCTATTGAATCAGCAGTGTGAAACATACAGCACAACCACTGTAGTCTGATTCCCCAAAAATTACTAGTGTCGGTTCTTTTGAATTTACTGTGCAATCCATACAGCGCAACCAGCGTAGTCCATTTGCCAAATGCATGACTCTTCTGAGCCAGTTCATTTGAATCTACAATGCAAAACATACAGCACAACCAGTGTAGTCTGATTCCCAAGCAGGTGACCCCTTTTAAACTAGCTTAACCAGCTTCATAAAAAAGACCATGCTGGTCAACCAGCATCACCAGCTAGGTTTTGCTGGTGAAAAGCATGGCTTTGCTGGTCCACCAGCTAGACCAGAACCAAACCAGCACTGACCAGCATAAACCAGCCTAGACGAGCATGGGAATTGCATGCTGGTTAAGCTGGTCTTTGTTGCAGGGAACATTTTACTGCCAAACTCACTACTCTCTTGTTGTGACAGATTGCATTGGAATCTGATTACCTTAGGGACTGGGGTCATAAATTAACTGCAATCTATCTCACACAAATCCATGTGATATGGATCTGAGGATAAGGCTAGTTGTGGTCTTGTTTACCTGGAGGTGGAAGCCATTAAAAATGCCATGCAAACAAATCTATCTGGGCTCTTGACCCTCAAGCTTCTTAAAAGATGAGGAGCAAGTCATATTATTCCTTTTGAGCAAGTGTTTGCTAGAGGGGTTAGTTACTGCTAGTCACTGCTATCTTTAGCTTCGTGATGCACCATAGACAAACATATCAGATATGTCAGTAAAGAGTGTATTCAATTCACCGAAGGTATCTTTCTAAGCAATAATTTGATAAGGGGCACATCCTGATGATGACCGTGATTTTTCCAATTAGGTTGTGTTGAACAACATTCTTGTAGGTCTTGGAACAATACTTTCAATCAATCAGATTTTAGGGTAAAGGTTAGAGCAGTGGTTCCCAACACTGTTCCTGGAGGCTCCCCAACCCCACACATTTTGAATATCTCCCTAATCAAACACACCTGATTCAACTCATTAGCTAGTTAGTAGAGACTCTACGACCTGAATTGGGTCAGTCAGATAAGGGTGATATACAAAATGTGCAGTGTTAGGGGCCCTCCAGGAACAGGGTTGGGAACCACTGGTTTAGAGTTAGGTTTAGGGTCAGGATTGGGGTTAGGGCTTCAACAACTTTTTTATCAATCTTCCAATTTTCTCTGATTTAGGTATTTAATGCTGGGGTTGGAAAGTTTGATGCATCAATGGAGAAAGATGTTCTCAGTAGGGGCTAGGTAAAGCTAAACAGCCAAACCTTGATACCTTGGTTAGAACTATGTTTGTTTGACAGATATTTTGTTACAGGACCAAAAAAAAAATGTTGATCCAAGAACATGTCTTCCTAGGTCATGCATGGTTATCTTTCACAAGACAAGACAATCTCTTTCCAAATCCAAGACCCCACCAAAGCTGATTTGATCTGAAATGTGCTTCAGCTTCTATACCTGTTACGTAATTGTCTGAGTCAATATGAAAATGGAAGAGTACTGACGTATCCGGCAGATATTCCAGGCTTTGCTCAGCCAAAATGGTGGACATCAGCTTTCCATGCCCTATGGTAATGATATCTCCGGGTTTTTGTGCTTAATTATGAATTAACCTGGAGGCTAAATGAAAACAACATCCCTGTTTTGCTTCTTCATGTTGGATAGAGGTTTATTTATTTTGTTTAGCTATGCTCTGCACGAGGCAAACAGCCCAGAGAGACAAGTGGCTGTGGAATAACCTACTTGTGATGTGAGGTCCAACACTGAGTTGCAAGGTCGTTCCATGGGTGGCCACGCGATGTGTCCCGTGGCACCACGGTCCATCAAGCAAAGAGTTACTTTAGCCATCGCTACTGCTTTAATTCTTGAAAGATTAATGAGATGTCCTGGTATACTAATGGTTTCACGATTAATAATGTCTGAAGATAAAGAACTCACATTAAAGGGCAGGTTATGCTGAACCAGCTAAGACTAGCAAACCATCTTAGGTTGGTTTAAGACGTTTTTTTGTTTTTGTTTTTTTTTAACAGAGAATGCATTGCAACGCATTCAGTGAATACATCCAATATGGCGGACAAAGCAAAATTTATGTTAATTATAAATCTATTTATATTTAATTCAATACCAAAGAGTATAAAAAGTTCAATCTAATTAAAACCCAATATTTGTGTGTAATTTTATGCTCATTACAGTTTCACATTAGTATTAACATTAGCTTAGCAATAAGCTAACAGCAAACTCAATTAGGATTAATTATAAATGTAATGAATGTCAGAGACATGGCAAGAGTGGGATCTAAATGCTGCTCTAATATATACGTAAAAACACAAATCAAACATGAGAAAATCTCAACCTAAACACTGGAGACACTAGAAAACAAACATGACATCTGTGAAGGACAAGAACCAACAAAGACACAGAGAACATGATGGCAATAAATACACAAGAGCAAATGAGGTTAACAAAACAAATTAACAACACTGGGGAGCAATCATGGGGAACACAGAAAACAGAGACAACAAGAGTGCTCCACAAGAATTTCAAAATAAAAGACGTTACAAAAACCAAAGATACACTACAGAGTTGTTACAATAAAACAGATTACAGTATTTTATCCAATATTTGTCTTTTGAAATTGTATGCTTTTTAGAGTGTCACGTTGTTAGCTTTGCCATATGGAATCAATTGTAAAACAGACTATTTTACCCAATATTTATGTGTAATTTTAAGGTAACTACAGTTTTACATGGTTAGCTTAGCAATAAGCTAACACCAAACTCAACTGGAATTAATTATAAAACAGACTATTTTGGCCAATATTTTTACGCTATGTAATTTCATTCTTATTAGAGTTTCATGTTGTTAGACAGTAATATGCTAACAATGAACTCAGTTGGAATAAATTGTAAAACAGACAAAACATTTTGCTAGGCTAGATTTTTTACATTGTACGTAAGCAGTGTCATCAAGGCAGCACACTAGATCTTGGAACAGAGCAATAAAGTTCCTTTTGTCATATTTAGATTACCCTGCAGGACCCCCCCCCCCCCACTTCCCGATGAAGCCACGTTTGTTTTGTGACGTATTGTGAAGTGTAAAAATAAATGGATTCGATTTTCTGTCGCATGAGACGGATTGTTCTGTGACGTGCTGGTGCAGGATTGGACTGGAGGAGGATAATATTCAGCAGTGTCATTTTTCTTCAATGTCCAAGCTAAAGATGAGTTTTATGGGTTGATAAGGTTCATATTGTAGCTTATTGCAAGAGTAAAGCACAGCGATCTGTCCTTCTATTTAACTGTCTGCTAAACAAAAAAAAAAAAAGGTGCTTATTTCTGAATGTAGATTCTGAACCTTATCAGCATTCTGTGGAGACTTACATTTTCATAATAATGTAGAAAAATAACATACCACATAATCTCAGCTATTGAATAATATACTCTGAAAATCTGAAAAGTAATGTTGTCAAGATGCTAAAATTTCTGTGGTTGAACAATACCAGTACAAATTTCAAGATTCTACATACCAATTTGTTGTGAAACCACAACAAAAACTATTCTTCTACTAAGCTACTTTTAAAAAAAGTTAAATATTAATATCTCTTAAAAATTAACAAATTAAAACTCACAACCCCCCTCATGTTGTTCTAAACTCGTCTGACCTTTCTTTTGTGTAACACAAAAAGAGTAATTTAGCTACATTTCCAAGGTACTTTTATTCACACAAAGAAAGATAATGATGACTATGACTGTCAAGCTCCAAAAAAAGAATAATCATCATACTTTCACACCATAAACGTAATCCATGTTATTATTGAGCAGTCCAAGCTATTGTGTGGCTTTTGAAGACTTGAAATATAGCTCACGAGTTGTATGGCCCACTAATTTATACCTTTGTGGTGTTTTTTGGAGCTATACAGTCACCATTCACTTTCATCCTATGGAAAAGAACAGCATGGACAATCTGCTAAATATCTTAATTTGAGCGAAGGTGAGATAATGCATATTTATTTTTGAACTATCCCTTTAACACGGTGGTTCTCACCTTTTTTTACTACAAGGCCCCACATTGTCCAAGACCATATTAAAAGGCCCCACTTGTAGACTAAGATAATTCCTTTGGTACTTCTGCCGTACAAATGACAAAGCAACCTTTTTATTAAAAGAAATTAGGAGTGTAAATAGATTAAATTAATTAATTGCATTACATTTTGTGATTCCAGAAGTTGTATGTTGTAAACATCAGTTGTTGAAATATTATGTCAGTCTACATGTTGTACGTCTTGATGTTAGCAGTTTTTTTATCATTTTAATAAAGTTACATTTATAAACAATTTATGACTTATATAACACTTTACAATAAGGTTCTATTTGTTAACATTAGTACATGCGTTATGAATCATGATTCATGAACTAACAATGAACAATATTTTACAGCATTTATTAATCTTGGTTAATGTTAATTTATGAAAACACTATTGTTCATTGTAAGTTCTTAAAGCATTGACTAATATATGGACCTGCCGGTGGGTCCAATGGGTGGTGCTATATCATGAAAAAAGTTTATGTTTACATCGTTAAAGTCCACGTATACATAAGCCAGGAATATGAGGTATAATTTGAATGCTTAGAATCTGAACTTTTCATAAATAACCATCACTTCTGCATTTATGTTATAAAGAATTACAAAACAAGGGCTCAAAAATATTTGTGTCACAAATTAGCACCCCCAGGGGTAATGGAGTAGAAATATTTCTATGAAAATAAAAGTCTTTCACATAAATGGACAAGTCATAAATCAAATGAAAGCTCAGGAATGTGACTGTCCATTTTATTTTGTTGCACTAATAACACAGTTTGAAAGATTTTCAAATACAACAAACATACAAACATTTCAATTATGCTCCTATAACTGCTGCTGTAAGCCCCAAATAGCCAAAAACTTAGTATCTGCTTTTACCTCAGGCAGTTTTCAAAAAATACATTTGCCATTTTTTTTTACATGTCTGTGAGCTTGCTTGGCTGAATAATCTAATGTTATATCTTAGATGTCCAGAACAGAATATGCCATCCAGCAGGAAAAGCATGGTAAACAAATCATATCACAATATGATATGATAAAATGCTATATATCATAGCAAAGAAGAGGATTTCAGCTATCTAATGACACATAGATTGAGTACACACAGAGGCTAGTACACACAGAGGCTGAGATATTCAATGAAACAAAGAGGGTGGTGCTTGAACTGAAAATTAGACTAAATGTCTATGGACGAGCACATCTGTGAGGGCTAAAATTGCATTAGAGCACCACCTACTTTTCAGATCTGTATATTGTGATGGAATGTGATAGAGAGAGAGAAAAAACTGCCTTCTAGTGCAAGAGTTCTTAAATGTTCTTGGCTCAGGACCCAAATTAGAAATTTTGTGTTTACCTGGGACCCACACTTACAAAACCGATACGCTGTATTTGCTATATCCTTTAATTTATTTACTTTTTTATAACTAAAACAATTGTGATATATACAGAAGACTCTTACAGAAATCATTATTATTCTTTCACAGACTCTAAACAAATGTAACAATTAAGCATGCACACAAACATGAACTCTCAAACTGTAGAAATAAAGAAACAAAATATGTTGATATTGATAAAATCAATTGCATCCATTTTGAACTGGAAAGCATCATATTTTGAGGGCTAAAATGCTGGTATAAAAAGAGCTGGTATGCAACCACTCATTCCGGTTTTGTGCTGAGGAGCCGAGACCAGGTCCATTTCAGCAGGTAGTTCAGCGTTGTGGCAAGAGGTACACACATCTCTTTCCCTCCATCTGGGAACGGAGGTTACGAAAGTAACCAGGACTTTCCCTATCTGTCACTCACTCGACGTTGTGTCGATGTAGTGACACTAGAGGTCCCTATACAAAACACCACAACTAGTTGAACTGTGTTATGTGAACTGGTGGTGTGTGAAGGGCAGACTGCTGTGTGTCTCGTAGCCAGCACACCAGGCCGTCACGTAACCTCCCCCAACGCTCTTATAAGCGTCAAACGGTCCATCAGGAACAAGTCGACTGCCCAACTATAGGGACAGGCTAGTCCAATCAAGGCCTCTTTTCCCTCTCTTTTCTCCCCAAAAAGAGTATAATTTGTTAACTGACTGGGAGCCATAAGTGTCTGCGTCGGAGTGTGTCCCTCCCAAGGGGAAGATACTGCGGAGATCACACCCCACCCAAAAAGGGGGGGGGGGGGATTTTGAGTGGAATACGTTACATGGTCTTACCGAGTCTTGTCAGAAGTATGTCATGTGGAGAGGTCCCATGGTAGGTCCTACCCGAAGGGGGAGGAGTTTCTACAGAGCGTCGCGAGGAGCGTGAGATCCGAGAACCACATCTGGGTGGGCCAGTAGGGTGCTACTAGGATGATCTGCTCCTCATCCTCCCTGACCTTGCACAGGGTCTGTGCAAGTAGGCTTACTGGAGGAAATGCATATTTGTGTAGTCCAGGGGGCCAGCTGTGTGCCAGCGCATCTACACCGAGGGGTGCCTCGGTCAGGGCGTACCAAAGCAGGCAGTGGGAGGATTCCCGGGAAGCAAACAGGTCTACCTGTGCTCAACCGAATCGACTCCACCTGCTGGACCACCTGAGGGTGGAGTCTCCACTCTCCCCAGAGGGTAACCTGATGTGACAGCACGTCCGCTGCGGTGTTGAGGTCACCCGGGATGTGAGTGGCTAATAGCGACTTGAGGCACTGCTGACTCCAGAGGAGGAGATGACGGGCAAGTTGTGACATGCAATGGGAGCGTAGACCGCCTTGGCGGTTGATGTATGCTACCGATGCTGTGTTGTCCGTCCGGACCAACACGTGTTTGCCCTGGATCAATGGCCGAAACCTCCACAGGGCGAGCAGCACTGCCAACAACTCTAGGCAGTTGATGTGCCAATGCAGCCGTGGGCCAGTTCAGGAGCTGGCGGCTGTGTGCCCGTTGCATACGGTGCCCCAGCCCATCTTGGAAGCATCTGTTGTAACCACGACGTGGCTGGAAACCAGCTGTAGGGGAACCCCTGCCCGTAGAAATGCAAGGTCGGTCCATGGGCTGAAGAGGCAGCGACAGATCGGTGTGATGACCATGCGATGTGTCCCATGGTGCCATGCCCATCTCGGGACTCGAGTCTGAAGCCAGTGCTGAAGCAGTCTCATATGCATCAACCCGAGCGGTGTTGCTGCTGCTGAGGATGCCATATGCCCCAGGAGCCTCTGAAAAATTTTCAGCGGAACCGCTGTTCTCCATCTGAATGCCTTCAGACAGTTCAGCACCGACTGTGAGCACTCGTTCACAAGGCGTGCTGTCATCGAGGCTGAGTCCAACTCCAAACCGAGAAAAGAGATGCTCTGAACCAGGGAGAGCTTGCTCTTTTCACAGTTGACCCAAAGCCCCAGTCGGCTGAGGTGCTGGAGCACGAGGTCCCTGTGTGTGCACAGCAACTCTCGAGAGTGAGCTTGGATTAGCCAGTCATCGAGATAGTTGAGGATGCGGATGCCCACTTCCCTTAGCGGGGCAAGGGCAGCCTCTGCGACCTTCGTGAAGATGTGAGGGGACAAGGACAGGCCTAAGGAGAGGACCTTGTACTGGTACGCCTGGCCTTCAAAGACAAACCGCAGGAAGGGTCTGTGTCGAGGTAAGACCGAGAAGTGAAAGTACGCGTCCTTCAGGTCTACCGCCGTGAACCAATCTTGATGCCGGACACTCGCTAGAATGCGATTTTTGCATCAGCATCTTAAATGGGAGTCTGTGCTAAGCCCGGTTCAGTACTCACAGGTCCAGGATTGGTCGCAACCCACCGCCTTTCTTCGGTGAGAAGGGCTGTAGAACCTTTTCTTCATCTCGGCTGGAGGGACAGGCTCTATTGCGCCCTTGCGCAGAAGGGTAGCGATCTCTGCACGCAAGGTAGCAGTGTTCTCGCCCTTCACCGAGGTGAAGCGGACGCCGCTGAACCTGGGCGAACTGAATCACATAGTCAAGTCGGACGGTCCGGGTCAGCCATCGCGACAGGTTGGAAAGCGCGAGCCATGCGACCAAACACCGGGCAAGGGGGACCAAGGGAATGATCACGTCGGATGTACCGGCGGGTGGGGCCTCACGGCGGGGCGGGGCTCGAGGTGCCATGTCGATGGGATTCGAGCCCTGTGGCCGTGCTGAGTCCAGGGACATCAAAGCACTTACCTGGCTCCTGCCGCTCACCATAAGATTGGCCGAGGAGGGGGGAGGAGGAGTCTCGTCCCCGTAGTCCACCGGAACCAATCTCGTGTGGGTGTGTTTGTGCCACAGCTGGGTGCACAGGGGCGGGGGGACCGGCGCTGGAGCGCCATACCTGCAAAGATGGGATGGTGGATGGTGGTCATAACGACGGCTGTGCGCACCGGACATGTGACCCAGGGAACAAAAAAACTGCTCTTTTGTTGAATTTTTGGGTACCGCAGCCTCTTGGACATGCGGCGAAATTAAATGAAAACGAATCAAAAGATTCTCCTCCCGGCCCTCCACCGGGGGATGGAGTGGTCTGCTCACCAGCTCCGGAGAAGCGGGTCTCCTTGCCCCTGGGTCACCCGTCTCAGGGGTGCTTCAAAGCCTTCCTCGGGTTCTTGGCGGCCGGCCGTGAGACGGGTGGTGTCTGCTTCCTGCGCTGGGCTCAACGCCGGGGCCGGACCACGGGGGCGGGCTGCGGCGGAGCCGGTGTTGTAGTTGCAGGAGGACACCCTTGGCGACGAGCAGATGGGGTGCGGGGTCTTGAGGCACGCCGGGGCAGGATATGTTGTATGGCCTCCGTCTGCTGCTCCGTCGCCGAATAGGCCAACCTGGGAGATGGGGGCGTCAAGGAACCGTGCCTTGTCAGCCTCTCGCATCTCAACCAAGTTGATCCAAAGGTAGCGCTCTTGGACCAACAGGGTGGACATCGCCAGCCCGAGAGACCGCGCCATGACCTTCGTCGCCTGGAGAGCGAAGTTGCTCACCGAGCGCAGTTCCTGCATCAATCCCGGGTCAGAACTACCCTCGTGCAGTTCTTTTAGCGCCTTGGCTTGGTGTACTTGCAGGAGAGCCATGGTGTGCAGGGCAGAGGTGGCTTGTCCAGCGGCACCGTAGGCCCTAGCCATCAGGGACGACGTGAACCTACAGGCCCTGGATGGGAGTTTTGGGCGCCCTCGCCAGGTGGTGGTGCTCTGCGGACACAAGTGCACCGCGAGCACCTTATCCACCTGGGGGATCACCGAATACCCCCTGGCCGCTCCACCATCAAGGGTAGTGAGAGCGGGGGAGCTGAAAAACCAGGACCGGGCAGTAAAAGGTGCCTCCCACGATCTTGTCAGCTCCTCATGCACTTCCGGGAAGAAAGGAATGGGGGCGGGGCGTGGCCGTGGGCGGCGCCCCGAGCCCAGGAACCAATCGTTGAGTCACGAGGCTTCAGGGGAGAGCGGAGGGTTCCACTCTAGCCCAACGCTCGTGGCCGCCCGGGAAAGCATGTCCGTCATTTCCGCTTCGGCCTGGGACTGGGCGACCATTCCCAAAGGAGGAAGCCCAGTCGAAGCCTCTGCATCAGACTGGACGAGCCTGCTCTCCGATGCTGCGGTCGATAACTCGTCTTCTTCGTGGGCTCCGAACGAGATGTCGAAGTCGCCCTGAGATGAGTCCGAGCGCCCGACCGGGGCAAGCGAGCATGCTGGGGAATGGGAGGTCCGTGGGGGGATACCCAGTGGAGGTGGTCCCATTGAGGTCCCCAAATCGCCCCCAGTGCTACCCGGCACGGCCTCATACCCGTAGGTAGAAGGACTGAGGCGGGGAGCCGCTGGGGTGGCTTGCTTTCTTGCGAATGCAAGCCGCGACCGCAACATTGCCATGGTTATGTTCTCGCAATGAGGACAAGACCCATCCACAAACGATGTCTCCGCATGGGCAGCGCCCAGACACGTAAGACAGCGATCGTGGCCGTCAGAAGCAGAGAGATAATGACCGCAACCAGGAATAACACACAAAAGACCGCTCTTTTAGAAAGAAAATATACTCTTTTTTAGAATATACTCTTTTAGTTGTTTCTGCCGAAGTGCCCAGGAGCGTTCTCTGCACTCCACGGGTGCAGAGGGGGAAAAAGCCGCAATTTCAATTCTAAACAGGACGGCTGTTTGAAAGAAAGTTTTATTTAAAAGAACAACCGCCTTTTTGATAGATGGATCGCCTGTTTTTTTACTTGAGAATTAGCTGGACAAGCCTGATATATACAGTTTTATAGCATGATTTGAACTAAAGAAGCTAAATTTATGATACCATTGTCGTAAGATTTTATTACTGATTTGAAACGCTATTTAAATGTTATCTTTTAGAAAGTTCAGGATTTCTCTATTCAAGTAGATGTAATGCTATGGTAAATGTAGGTGGCGTTCTAACACGTGAGCTCTCACAGATGTGCTCATCCATAGACATTCAGCACCACCCTCATTGTTTAATCGAATATCTCGGCCTCTGAGTGAACTACAAGCTCAACAGTTTTATAGCGTGATTCGACTGAAGAAGCAAAATTTATGATACTATTGATGTCAGATTTTATTGCTTATTTGAAACGTAATTTAAACGTTATCTTTTAGAGATTTTTCTTTTAGAGTCTTTCTCTAGTCAAGTAGATGGAGCTGTACATGCATGACTGAAAATAGTTGCCTGGACTTGCCTTAAAGGGAATTTGGCTGAATAGTGGTGCAGAAAACACTGGTGCAGATTGTCTCTTTGACCTTTATGTGATGAAGTGATGTAAATTCAGTCATTAATCATAAAATAAAATACTTGAAAACCCATTCAGCGGCATGGTTATCTCACAAGGTGGTTAATAACTTATCTGTAGATACAATAGGCTACAAAAGCCTGAGATCACTCGTAAAAACACTTCTATTTTGCATTATTTTCTAATTTAATTAAACTAGAAGTTTTATTGCAAAATGTATTATTAGAATAAACACCTGAGTAAAGAGATTTAAAAAAAATAAAAATACATTTCTGAGAATTTCTTAGGGTGTGTCTCAATCAGCTTCCTAGCTCCCTATGTTGAGAATCAGAATATTGTGAACAGAAATTGAGGCACTGGAGAGGGTGTTCATCCACCAAACATTGGGAGACAAATGACTCGATTATCTGCAACACGATAATGAGCTCGCGCACTCAATCACAGCTGTTATTAATACATAGCTGTATAAATTATACTATCGTTAACTGTCTTGGAGATAATAAAACGTACAATGTTATTATGAAAGATAAATGACATTAAATAAAGAAATAAAAAATATAAAGGAGTATATATTTCCCTTTCATGGTCATTATGGATGAAAGATATTACAAACAACATCTCTTTTAAAGAGAAAATAAGGCTTTGACATCATATATTTACACTTGTGCTTGTCTTCTAATGACTTGAGAGTCTTTTGAAGACCTGTTGACGTTTTCGGTAAGGGAACATGGTGAGCAACGATGCTCCTGGTTTTTTACGGTGCATTGTGGGATTTTTTAGGGAGTGAACATTTCAGTGCACTGGAATGATTTTGTGATTGAGACAGCCTCCATGATCAGTGCCCTGACTACTGAATTAGGGAGCTGATTGAGACCCAGCCATAGTATTTGGTATTTGGAAGCTCTGTCAATGACACAAATGTACTTACATGTCATTAATGACCAAAAAATCGTGCAGAATCCTACCAGTGTTGTGTATAATCTGATTACAAGTAATTAGTTATCGTAATCTAATGACTTTTAAAGTAAAAAAAAGTAGTGTAACACATTACATTTTAAATTCTTATAATTATATTACAGTTACTGACACTGAATTAAGTTAATTACTTTTAAGTACATTACTTAGGTTACATTTCTAAAATAATATTATTTATGTAGAAAACATTCAAAATATGAATTATGTTCATAAGTATGTCTGTTTGTCTTTTAGCAAATGCTTTTATCTATAGCGACTTACAAATGAGGAATAGCAAGCAATTTGTCATTCAAAAGTCAACAATATCTGCAGTATTGCATTACCAAGTTCTGAGAGAAGCTGGATCAGGGCCGTCCTTAGGGCGGAGCAACCGGTGTGGCCGCACCAGGCCCCATGGCGATTGCTATTGAGGGGGACACCCCCTAAAACTCTCAAAATCCTGAAATTTCATTTCCAGGTATAATAATAATTTTTTTTTAAATCTCAGGTTTTCAGACATCAGACTTTTGGACTCTGCATTTCATAAGGATCTAATTGCCTGAAACTTCAAACCTGCTTCAACAACCTCATTCAGCACATCCAGGGACCGGATACTTTCCATGGGGCTGAATGTGACCTGAATCAATGGTATGTGGCCTTCCCAGAGCCTTGTATTACACAAAGAAAACAAGACACCACTGATTTATCTGCTCAGGGCTGGGCAGGGTGAAACACGCACAGCTGTGCAGTGTGATTATCGCATACAGACCCAATTGCTGTATCACAGACCCAACCACAGATCGATAAAACAAGAACAGAAAATGGAAGATGTGTAAATAAAGAATGACTCCATGAGAGAATGAGCCGAAATACTGTGGGAACAAAGAGCTTAAAATGTTTGTAATAAATAAAATAAAAATAACAGGAAAAGAATAAAAGGGATAACACATGAAGGTGTAAGTGTAAATTACTTAACTAATTGTACTTTATTAACATACTAAGTATTAGTATGATTTGTACTTGCATATTGAAAAACAGAATACTCTGTTTTTATATTTTTGCAAAACGGCATTACGTGGTTCATTACACATATCTCGGCAGTTCCGATGTGAAAATGTTTTTTGAGTCATGCGCTATAGTAAAATGTTTACTGCAGATATCATAAGACTGTATTGTGTGAGGAACAGGGTGATAAGTAAGTGTTTATGAACTGATAATCTGCTGTTTACTCGTGATTTACATGTAGTCATTTAGCATATGCTTTTATCCAAAGTGACTTACAAATTAGGTATATAGCAAGCAATTTGTCTAACAGAAGTCAATAATATCTGCACTATCACACTGCCAATTTCTCAAAGTGGCTGAAGTAGTATACAAGCTGGCATAGAAGAAAGATACAGAAGATACATACACCGATTAGCCAAAATATTATGACCACCTGCCTAATATGCTGTTGGTCCTTTAAAAAGGGATAATTTTCTATCCGTTCCGGAGTGGAACTTCAATAAATTGCCCTTGAAGGTCTCTGCGTTGTTCTGTCTTTTCTGAGCGCTGAAGCAATTATTGTTAATTCACACTTTTGATTCCATTATTCATTTTATCTGACTCCAATTTTATATTAATCTGACTCCAATTTAAGTTGACCTCTAATTTAGATTACAGCTCTATTTAACTTCTGATCATTCTTTTAATTTAATCTTTTTAAGTTATTGATTACTATGAATCATCTTAATTTTCATTATCCTTTCATTCGGGTCCCGATTGTCACTTAGAGTCATATGCCGGACGATTAATTGCATAGATCTCACGGACACAAAATAGCCAGCCCGTTCATAGTCAGCGGTTGCAAGGTTTACTAATATCATCTGGTTCGGCCGCCTACTGCTTGCTCATAACCAGATGATAGTTTTATTTAGTCACATTTCATACAACTTGCTAAGACAGTGATAAGCAGTGACTGGTAGTCTTACGTGGTTTTCTCCTATTCATAAGCTCCAGTAATGATCATTATCCTGGACATAAGTTTGCGGTAACAAAAGGCGTCCCTCGAATCTACCAGTCATAAATGATTTCAGATGAACACAGAATAAATCAAAAAGTAACAATTTATTTGCCAGGTAGGATTTAAAATGTAAGTTACAAAATCAATCAAAGCAAATTTCACACATGATCAGAATAAATAAACATTTCTAAAAATAAAAGACAAGTCAAAGAAACATACCTGACAAAACTACATGCAGCAGTACAGCATGGGAGATCTGCTTACAGATTCCAAGAGCTCCTCCTCCTTCCTTAAGTACCAAATTATTCTATTGTTATTTCAGATGTATATGTTTGATGGTATTTAGGATTTGGTTTACAATTTAGGGAGTTGTAAGTAGACCTTTGAAATTTGATTGAGTAGGTCGTTTGATGTTTACAAAGAATGCACCTAATCTGCTTACAGCATCTGGTCTCTGTGAGAAATCTGGGAGGGGTCGTGCCCCTGATAGAATACAGTATTTTACTAAGTTCTTAAATCTTACTTGTGATTTGACTTTGCTGAGAGGGAATGAGACTGTTTTACCAGTTGCACTGAGACCTCTTGAATGATACCAAACATGTATGATCAGAAAACCTTTTACATTACAGTACAGGATAAGTCACAACTTAGTTTTTGGTGTCCTTAAAGTGACCTGAGGTGAGAGAGAGGGCAGATGTGAGATTTGCGTTTTATGGTCCTTAAAAAGTAGGGAGTGTTGTCTTAGGTGGTGATGCTCATATGTGTGAGAGTTTTATGACATTGGTTCTCACAGAGCCTTTTGGGTGTAGACATTCCGGTGCCAGCCTTACAGTCCTCTGCGTGCCACAAAAACAGTACCGACCCACCAAGGCATGGACTCTACAATACCCCTGAAGGTGTCCTGTGGTATCTGGCACCAAGACATTAGCAGCAGATCCTTCAAGTCCTGTCAGTAGTGAGGTGGAGCTGGAGTGGATCGGACTTGTTGGTCCAGCACATCACACAGATCTGGGGAATTTAGTGGCCAGAGAAACACCTTGAACTCTTCATCATGTTCTCCAAACCATTCCACCACAGAGGAACAGAGAAAGGGAATGATCATGAAATAGACCTGGATGAGTGAATTGAAGTAAGAGGGTGCTGTTCCACAGGCTGTTCTGAAGGCTAGAGTCAAAGCCTTGAATTTGATACAGCAGCTACAGGTAACCAGTGGAGTGAAATCAAAAGTGGGGAGATGTGAGCCCTCTTTGGCTGATTGAAGACCAGACCCACTCCTGCGTTGTGGTGCATCTGCAGTGGCTTAATCGTGCTAGCTGGAAGGCCAGCCAACAGAGTTGTCCAGTTTTGAGATGACCAGAGCAGAGCCTGGAAACCCCCAGAGCAGGGATCAGAGCTTCAGACAGGAAAGATCAGATTTTCCTGATGTTGTAAAGCATGGACCTGCAAGACTGGATGGTTGATGAGATGTTGGCAGTGAAGTTAAGCTGGTCATCAACCACCACTCCCAGGTTCTGAGCTGTTCTGGTCGGCGTTAGTTTAGCAGTGGTAGGATAAGCCATATGTCTTTATTATTGGTCTGAGAGATGTAGTGTAGTTCGAGAAGTGGAGGGGTCCAAACACTGATCCCTGAGGAAAACCAGTGGTTACTAGGTGTGACTTGTACACCTCTCCTCTCCAGGTGACCTTGATGGTGACCTGTCACACAAAAGTGATTTGTGTAAAAGGGAATATAAGTCATTGTTGTTTTAGCACCTCTAGTATTTATTTCACCAGGAAACTGCCGTGATATGTAGAACAAGCTACATAAAAAATAATTTTGCAAAAATTTAAGTATAGTAGCTTGATTCTATGAAACTAGGGGCCTCAGTTAAAAAGACGTTCATAGAATGGTCTGGAATGTGAACCTACAACTTTTTCCTAAATGTATGCACAAAAATATTTTCCTAAATGCATCCCACTTTATAAATCGCAATTCTTCTGTTGGGACTCATGTATTCAGATAGAAGACAAAGGCAGGCCTAACACAGTCGTAAAAACCTAACTCAAGCCCCCACATACCAAGTCGTAAATCTTACTGATAAAAATCGCGCCAAAATCAAACAAAGGGAGTCCAAAACAGACTACAAATCCCATGAAGCCTTGCTCACTAAAGAATCGAACTCTCAACTCCTATTGGATGAGGCACACAACAGAATGTCCCTCAAACAATGACATCATCAGGAGTAGAAATACCTCTAAAATGCTTCCGGGATTTGCTTCCAGCAACTTTGCTTGCCGGGTGTAGACACAGCTCATCGCTGCTCTCAGGTGCAGTTTCGCTTCGCACAAGGAAGTAACGTCTGACTTGAAACTGTGGCCATACAATCTCCATCTCGCTGGACGAGTTGAGATTACTCTGTGATCAACCGAACACTCTAATGGATCCGAAGGAGACCGCTGAGCAATCCGCATCTTCATCCGTTTGCCTGCAGAAGTGAAGAGATTAAAGATTTCTCTTCCATCTTCAATCAAGTTGACATTTCTGATTTCTCCGCCAGCCCGGCGAGAATCAGCAGCCGTACGCCCGCCGACAGAGTGAGGAAACGTCCTCCCATCATCACCCGAGCCTCGAGGAACCGAGTCTGAGTTAAAGGACGGATGAACACACATTCTGCATCCTCATGCGATTCAAGTAAGAGGTTTACGTCTGGGCAGAGATAGAATATTGTAGTGTGTTATTCTTGTGTTTCAAGGTTTTTACTTGTACAGTTTATGGACTGCCATGTCCGCTCATTATTAATACTCAGGGTATTAATTATCACAAATTTGTTTTGTTGTATTGTGGTCCAACCACAGTGGGCTGTTGTGCATTTCCACTATTGCGGGTGAGACCGGCAAACTGAGTTTATCCATTAAAGAATCAAAGAACACGGGACTGTTTACGAGCCGTCCACGCGTCTCTGAGTGATAAACTAACAGCTGCTTTTTCTCCCACGATCACGAAATCGGCTTTGGGGCCGTCACTTAATTCTCTCTCTTTCTCTCGTACTAAACACACACACACACATATACACACACACGTGACCCCTCACAAACATTCTGGCACACATTTTTGGCTCGTAGATAGCTTTGTGCTAAAGCTCAGCTGTGTCCATAAGCTATCGTACAAGCGGAAACTGGTAGACGCCATTGACTGGTTTCTCTCTGCCCACATTCGCGGCCATATTCCCTGGCCGGAAGTCTCGCGTGACATACTCTCCACGAGAGTCATGTCCGCCATTTTGTGCGCATCCCTCCTTACACACACACACACACACACACACACACTCGCTCTCACACACACACACCCACACCCTCATGTATAATAGGATTATTTTGATTTCCATATCTAATCATATCACTATTTAGTTTGTAGTTTTAAGTCGGAAGTTTATTGACTGCATTGTATTAATTATTAATTGATATTACTGCATAAACTTTATAGAACAAATATCCTAATATGGTAAGACAGAATACAATTAAAGCACATTAGTTCATTCATTCATAAGGAATGTTCTTGTGCGGTTAGCAAGGTTTTCTAAAAAAGACAGTGCAGCTACAGGTTTCTGCCCATACAATGTGGCCTTTTCAACAACTCGTCATCAATTATTAATTTTCAGTATCAATAATAAATCTATTCATTGACCATGTTAACTGTAGGTTTTCATGCTCTTTTCCATATAATGAAATATGCAAAAATTATTGCGAAATACAAATATTGCAAAAATTGCAAATGCTTGTTCATTTATAAGGGAAAAGTCATTACTCTTTACTCCTTGTAATATATTTAGTACATCATTCACTTCAACATGAACCTATTTCATACAATGTTGTCATATAAATATATTTAAGTCTGTCCTACTGAGCAAACAAGTCAAATGACATTCAGATGAACTTGAATGTGAACACGGTCAATAAACAATGTTAAGTTTCAAACAGCTGCACCTGAATTTAACATTTTACTATTTCAGGTAACAGGTTTCAGGATTTTGGTTTCAATTTAACATCTGGTATGTTCTGTAGTCTGACACTGAGAACACTGTGATTAATCAAGCAAATTAATAAAGCGACATAAAGAAAGTCTATATAAAGAATATCTTTACTGTCTCTCGTTTTCATCAGTCCAGTTAATAAAAGTTTAATTTGAAATACTTAAATACAAATACATGAGGAAATGTTTGTACTTTCACTCAAGTATGTGTTGAGTGAATCACAAAGAGAAGTGTGACCATTTAGCAAAATTTCTCCTTTTGTGTTTCCACAGAAGAAAGTTATACAATTTTAGCATGACATGAGGGTAAGTAAATGTTGACAGAATAACACTTTTAGGCAAACCATTCCTGCAGTTAATGGAAATTTTGGCTTCAGTCTGGTCAGAAATAATTTCTGCTCTCAAGGTGGGGTACAGACGTAAGGGGTTTGACATTTGGGTTTATAGACCCATTACTTGTGTTAATGTGGATTATAAGTCTGGGATTGTTCAGATGAATCATGAAATGGCCAAAGAGTTCCCTTCATGCTAACTCAGTGATTGTATGGTCAAGACAAACTTTGACTGTTGGCTTGACAAAGCCTTGCCTGAAAGTTTGATGGTTAAATAAGTATTTGAATAGTTTGATGCAGGCCCAGCTCCAGCTCTAAGATGTAAGGTGGACTCTCCGGTTGGGCTGAACAGTTGAAGGGTTGGATGTAGTTGTAGTTGTCAAGGTGGGACAAGCTCATGATTGGGTCCCCCCAGGCTGCCCTGTGGAGCCGGGCCTGGTTTGATGACAGATTTGAAGTTTGAAGGTTATGAGGTCCTGTGTAGCTTGAATACTCGAGCGGTTTGAAGGTTTGAAGAAGAGTTGAGGGTTGCAAGATATGTGGTAAGATGTTACTAGGTGGTTGTTAAGGTGATCTAAGTCGTTGCAGAGAGAGACAGACAGACAGACAGATAGATAGATAGACAGACAGACAGACAGACGGACGGATGGACAGACGGACCACCTAGGCGGTTGCTAAGGTTATCTAAGTCGTTGCAGAGAGATAGACTGGCAGACGGACAGACCAGATAGATAGATAGATAGATAGATAGATAAACGGACAGACGGACAGAGAGACAGATAGATAGATAGATAGATAGATAGATAGATAGATATCTTCATCTTCTAATAACACCTAGAGCAGTGCGACACTTAAGATTTGAGCATTAGTCAAATAAACTGCATCTGATTAGGCTGTACCTGAATAACACAGAGCAGATAACACTCACCATCTTCACCTGAACAAATAAGACTTCTACTCTGATGATCTCATGAAACATATTGCAACAGTTCCGAGGATATATGTCCATTGTGTGATGCTAAAAGTTAGTTTCATTTTCTCCCAAACAGATGAGACTTTTAAGGTTAATGCTCTGTTAAGTTTTAAATCAACAAAACCGACATCCCTACCCTCAACCTTGAACCTAAACCTAATTAATTGTGTCAAACAAATGTGACATGAAAATCACAATTGATGAAGCAACCACATAATTTTCTGGTGTATCTATGACACTTTAGGCTCACATGTAGACTTGCGTGCTCTTCAGGACTCGTACCCCAATCCTTTGCATCACGAGTGCAACACTCTATCAGTTGAGCTACTGCACAATATGTTCGCATTAGAACAAGCTTGTAAATGTAATTGCTTATGTAATGCAAACATTAAAATATATCGCCTAACAAATCATGTGCTATACACTGTAAAAAGTGGTAACCTGTAATTGTGACCTTAGAGTTTTTCTCAATTTCTTACACACTATAACTGATAAAAAAAAAGACACATTTCTAAGACACAGCAGCAAACTTATTTACAAACCAGTCAGAACTTCAGGATAAATAAAAATGGCCACAGGTGAATATGTGATTTGGAAAATGGATTCTAACAATGTTTGAAGATATGGAAGGCAGAGAGACAGAGGGGAAGAGGAAGATGAAGGGGCAGAAACTGTTTTATGGTTACATCTTTCATTTACGCAAACCTTCAGACAAGAAAACAGGTAGCTGAAACTTGTCTGAGCTCTGACTGGGCCACTCCAAAAGGTGGATTTTCTTTTTCTGAAGACATTCTGTAGTGGATTAAATTTGATGTTTAACTTTGATGGGTCATTGTCCTGCTGCAACATCCAACTTTTACTGAGCTTCAGCTGGCGCACAGCCACCCTGACATTATCCAATAGGATATCTTGATAAATTTGTAAAATAGTTTTTCCCTTGATGATGGCAAATGCTCCAGCAAAGCAACCCCAAATCATGATGCTCCCTCCACTGTACTTCACCGTTGGGATGTTTTCATGTTGGTATGCAATACCCTTTTTATGGCATATGTAGTATGTTCTTCCCAAACAATTCAACCTTAGTTTCATCACTTGACAAAATATTTTCCCAGTAGTGTTGTGGAGTGTCAAGGTGGTCTTTGGCAAACTTCAGGAACGCAGAAATGTTTTTGTTGGAAAGCAGTGGCTTCCTTCGTAGTGTCCTGCCATGGACACCATGCCTGTTTAATGTTTTCCACATAGTACAGTGGTTCTCAACCTTTTTGACATTGTCAGAGAAAATATTCGAAGGCCCCCCATGTAGGCTATTAAATATTTATATTAAAATATTATTATTATCTATTATAAGATATTTCCTTAAAACTTGTGATTCCAGAAATGTCTAGAACTGTATATTCTTCATAAAAAGCAAGCTGTTGAAGGGAGCTATTACATTTTTAGCATTTTCAGTAAGTTTAATTATAATAATTATATAAAAATTATAATAATCTATCATATATTAAATAATTTTAAGAGATCTTGAGGCCCCTCTGGAGATGTGCTGAGGCCCCCTAGTGGGTCCCAACCCCCTGGTTGAGAACCACTGGTATAGTAGACTTATGAACAGAGATTTTAACCAGTTCCAGTGATTTCTTAAAGTCTTTAGCTGTCACTCTAGAGTTCTTTTTTATCTCATTGAGCATTCTGTGGTATTCCCTTTAAATCATCTTGGCTGGACGGCCACTTCTAGGGAGAGTAGCCACAGTACTAAATCGTCTCCATTTATAGACAATTTATCTAACTGTGGACAGATGAATATCTAAGCTCTTCAAGATAACTATGTAACCCTTTCCAGCTTTATGCAATGCAACAATTCTTGATCGAAGGTCATCTGAGATCTCTTTTTGCAAAATGGTCCCTAATTGCTTTTGTTGACGTCGTTAGCCTAGGGGTTCACATACTTTTTTCAACATACACTGTGAATGTTTGAATGATGCATTCAGTGTGTACAAAAGCAATTCAATAATTTGTGTTATTACTTAAAAGAGATTGTGTTTGTTCATTATTGTAACTTCAATATCAAACGTGATTTTAAGACAAATTTATACATGAATGCAGGTAATTCCAAGGGGTTAACATACTTTTTCTTGCCACTGTATAGTATTATGCAGTATTATAATCCTTAACCACAAAACATATAAAGATTGACCTGCACAATTCTCCCTAGTTAATAGTGGTTTTAGTAACAGTGTTTTGAACTGATCCTACTAATGTGTTGTGAGCAGTGCAATAGTGTGCTTGCTGGATTTTGAGTGAAATATTTGATTTTGACATGAAAGTCTGAGATTTGTACAAATTGGTGTGTAGTTTTGAGATTGTGTTTATAGTTTCTAGAAAATTGTGAATTGTTTCATGAAATGCTGTGCACATGAACGGTCGATGGAAGGATGGATATTCTGTTCCATTCTATATTCTGATCTATATTCTAAGAAAGTGCATATTCCATTGGCTGAGGTTCTACTTGGCTGTTCAAAAGATGTTTAACAAGAAACTGAAGAGCATTCAGTATTCAGTTCACAGTCTCTACAACAGCTACATGAGTAACGCAGTGGGATATTGTAGGGATTGTGGAATGTGTATGTGTTTTTGAGAGGGAGATTTGTTGAATGTATAGATCTTCCAGCTCAGTTGGCTTCATAAATGCTTCAATTAAAAAAAGTGCTTACACAGAGAAACGAGACATGAATTTAAATTAAACTGCGTGTAGTCCAGCTCAAGTCCCGCCTCCACACAGACACAATGTCACTGACAGACATTGAGACAAAGGTACATGACATTGAATGGCATTCTCCCACACCAGCTATAAAATTAATGGGAGACTGTCAAAACAAATCTCATAAATAAAGCTGTAAATTAAGGATTCCTCAACAGTTGTGCAGAAGGAATGTCAAAGATTTGACCTCAAGGAGGAAAACTGAATATACTACGTATATGAATGTGTCCAATAATGCTTTAATACTGCATTAAATATAAGTCTAAGGGAGCCAGACACAACATAAACCAATGTAGAATTACACAAATTAAGTGTTGGAATCAATTTAAAGGTTTAAAGTGTTATTTATTCTTATGTAAAGTTTGGTACTCACCCTTTTCCTCAGGTTGTAAGTTAGCACCAGGTTCCTAGAGAAGTGTCCAGCGAAAGCTGAGTAGAATTCCAGAACCTTCTGTAAGGCATCGCGTTTGATGATATGAAGATCACAGTATGTCAGTGCACGGACGTTTGCACAGGCCTGAGCTAAATTCACCTCCTTCCAGAACACATCCCCAAACACATCCCCCTTTCCTGAGAGAAAAACACAGTGAGCAGACAGTGAAAAATGAATTCCATCAGGCTTTCTAATACGTTCAAGGGAGATGGAGCTTTTCCATGCAAAGGTACGGATTTTTATGGATCACAGAAAATTCAATATGCACTTCAGGACAAAACTGCTCAGGTTAACAATGTAATTTCAGGGCAACGTGGAATAAGCTCATGCATTTAAATAAGATTGAAACCCACTGTAATGTGATCCGAATCTTTTTGTAAAAAGGTAGCCGAGACACAAGCTGTGTCCCAAATGACAAATTATAAACTATGCAATTACAATATACACTAAGCTTTCAGGCATGTAGTGTATGAATTTTCAAAGTGTAGTATCATCCCATATGGAACACTTAAAGATACTGTAAGTGATTTTTTCATGGAAAGGTATGCAAAAAATATTCCTACCCCCTGAAAGATATTAATGAAATATGTGTCATGAGATATCTCACCGGTCTCTGTGACAACTCTAGATTCTGTAAACAGCAAACAAAAATGCGTCCGCGGACCGTGCACAATGACGCTTTCTGCCTGTCAATCATTTTGCGTGTTCTGGTAGTATTGTAATTGCAGCAAATTACTGAGGCATAATGCATTTTTATGCAACAGTTGTCAGTTGAGGGTGCTATTTTGCTGCTGTTGTTTTTAACAACCATTTCTGCTCTTAATAAAGCTAATTTTGGTATCTTAGGAGTTCGGGATTTTGGAAAGAGGGGGCGTGGCTAATCCAACGGCTCAGTCTCGTGGAAGTAGAAACATCTGATATCGCTTACAGCACCTTTAATGTTTTTTACTACATGGAAGCATTCGCCGTTTAACAGCTAACGGAAGTGACGTTTCAGATGTATGTGATGTGTAATCGCTAGCTTTAGCGCGTTAGCCAACCTCAGTTCAACACTTGTATCTCAAACAACATACATATTCATACAGCGTGGGGTGATGGTTAAGCATTCAACTCACATTTGTAAGGTGCTGCTTCACTAATGTTTCACTAGTTACTACATTAATTATTTATAATTGTTTTGTCAGACCAGCAATGCAGCCAGGTAACTCCGCCACTTCTGCTACGTACAGCAAGGATGCAAACACTGAATGCATGAAGTGTCCAACATTCCACACTCCGTTTTGATGGTTGAAGAAATGCATCATCCGGGCACTCGTAGTGCACTTCTTTTTCTTGCATTTTCTTTATTAACATACTACTCGCACTACCAACACTACAAAATACTGCAGAATAGTGCAGAAGTGTGCAGTTTGGGACGCACATATAGTCTTGCGTAGCCAGAGTTTTTTTTTTTAACTTGCAGCATGAAGTCCACATTGCTGCTTATTCTGGCCAAGAACAGCCCACTTAGGGAAGAGAGCATCTGATTGACATGTAAAGCGATCAATCACAGTTAGTTTTATTTTTACTTGCCGTTTAGTTTTAATGGATTATCTGAAGTAGATTATACTACAATTATAGACAGCAAAAAAAATAAATATTCAAATAATGTTGCGACAGTCTCCGTGAATGATCGCAGACATAACACTGAAAAAATAGCCGAAAGTGTGTTTAGAATTTGTGATCAGAATTTCTGTCTGACCAAAAGTTATAAGTATTGATTATTAGAGGTGCACGATATATCGGTGTCTGGCATATTATTGGCCGATTACTTGGGAAATAAAATCATTATTACTGCACCGACTGTTGAATTACTGCAAATATTTTTGGCGATAATTTGTAACAGTTTATTTGCTGATTGCAGCTTCAGTCATCAGTGTGCATGCTCCAGTTTAATGGGTTAAAACGCAAAATATACAATTATCGGAATTGGCCACAATGAGTGGTGAATTATAGGTTATCATATCGGCCCAGCAATTACTTTCTGGTGCATCATTACTGAGTATTTCACAGACATAACTCAAATAAAACAAAGCATATCTGTTTTTATTTTTTATTTTTTTGCTATTAAGTGCCTCAAACAAGACTCTTTAGAATAGTTGACATTTAAGGCTAAGATTAGCACAGAGTCTACACTAGAAACAACCAATTTTGCGTTGTGATAGACTTCAAAGACAGCAAAATGGTCAAATTGTGTTGTTTTCCCCTTTATTGTCATGGTATTTTAGAGTAGTGAAACTATTTTGGTATATAACTCGGTATGCATTTGGCAGAAAAACAAAAGACATTTAAAGGTGAAGTGTGTAATGTCTGTGCCACCAGCGTCACCAAATGGAACGGCAAAAATAAGGATTGTCCAGCTTTAAAGCGTGTAAAACAAACCCCTAAAAAACAAGCGTCAACTGAAGGCATGATGTGACGCGCCGAAATGGGTGCATCAAGTGTAATCAGTTCTGGTGATAATAGATTTGGCATGATGCAACATGCTGCTTATGTTCGCTGTAGATATAGTAAACCTTAATAATACACATTTATAAATAAAAAATATATACATTTTTTTTTACAAAAAGTTTTCCATCATCTTTCATTTTCATTAAATCAATCTCATATTACTAAGATGTTACTGTGATACATTTCACAATAAAAAATAGCAAATTTTCCCCCCACATATAACATCAGAGGTCTTTGTTTATTTTTTTTCTTGGCCGGAGTTAATAAATGTCAAGGGTCGGCATGGATTTAACACACTGTAAACCGTACATAGAGTACAATGTACTAAGTACATAATATTACAAATCAATACTTTAAAAAGCGATCAGATTTTCACCTGAAAAAAATGAAAACAAAAGGCAATAAATAACCAAGCTGAGGCTATGGTGACTGCGGACTCAGAAAACAAGAAGGTGGTACTTCAAGCTCGAATTTCTCAGATGGTGGGTAAATGTACATTAATTTGTACACATTTTAATGTAATTAATCACACTAAATGAATGTGTTCAATTGAGAGCCCTAGTTAAATAAAAAACTAAATATTTATAATAATAATTTGTTTTCATTAATTACATTAATTATTACACTTAATAAATCACTTATTTACACTGTCTACACCATGTTGATTACAATGGGACTGTTCTAGTTTTTTCGTGTTGCTCTTTTGCAGCGTATTTACCACCTACATTGTAAGCAAGCTGGGCGACATGTACAGAATCCAAAATAATTCCAAATTACAGACTATACTTTTAGCTTTTGTTCTAAAGCTTCTTTTCGTGTGCAGGTGATGTTTCTTCAGCACTTATTTTTGTGTGCCACTGCAAACAGAGGTGAAACAAAGACAGCATCTGGGCATCAGACTGTTTAAAACTTGCACATTAGGATTGGTTGTCATTACTGATAGGACAATAGACTAATATACACTGAGCCAAAACATTATGATCACCTAATATGCTGTTGGTCCTCCGCGTGCCGCCAAAAGAGCACCAACCTGCCGAGGCATGGACTCTACAAGACCCCTGAAGGTGTCCTGTGGTATCTGGCACCAAGATTAGCAGCAGGTCCTTCAAGTCCTGTAAATTGCGAGGTGGAGCTGCTGTGGATCCGACTTGTTGGTCCATCACATCCCACAGATACTCAATCGGACTGAGATCTGGGGAATTTGGAGGCCAGGGCAAAACCCTGAAATCTTGATTATGTTCCTCAAACCATTCCCGAACAATGGTTGCAGTGTGGCAGGGCGCATTATCCTGATGAAAGTGGCCACTGCTATCAGGGAATACCGTTGACACGAAGGGGTGTGCCTGGTCTGCAACAATGTTTAGATAGGTGGCACGTGTGAAATTGATGTCCACATGAATGCCCAGACCGAGGATTTCCCAGCAGAACATTGCCCAGTGCATCCTGGTGCCATCACTTCCCCAGGTAAATGGCGCACACATACACAGCCATTCACATGATGTAAAAAAATGGAAGCGCAAGCGATAATTCTTATGGAGCACTCGTGGTAGCATTATGTCATTTATTCATTCAGTTCTGGTATCTCATCCTGTCATGATCTAGCCTATGTCTCATAAGCCCCACAGCTGTCTTCCTATGCTCATACGATGTGCGGCTTTCACCCACCTCCACCACAACATCACCAGTCTAGATCCTGTCCTGCTCTAAGGGTAAGCTCCTCTCTCCTGCCATCTTCGCCTTCCAGTAGGATCTGATGGTACAAGCGAGAATCTTGACGCTGAACCGTAGAACGTGACTTACGTCAAAGAAAACGTCATGGTTACTGGTGTAACCTCCGTTCCCTGATGGAGGGAACGAGACGTTGGTGTCGATGTAGTGACACTAGGGGTCACTCTTGGGAGCCCGAGACACCTCTGGTCTTTGATAAAAGGCCAATGAAAATTGGCGAGTGGTATTTGCATGCCACTCCCCCAGACATACGGGTATAAAAGGAGCTGGTATGCAACCACTCATTCAGGTTTTATGCTGAGGGCCGATATAAGGTCTGGCCATTTCAGCGGGTAGTTCAGCGTTGTGGCAGGAGGGACACAACGTCTTGTTCCCTCCATCAGGGAATGGAGGTTACACCAGTAACCATGACGTTCCCCATCTGTCACTCACTCGACGTTGTGTCGATGTAGTGACACTAGGGGTCCCTATATGAAATGGCACAACTGGCTGAACTGTGTTACGTGAACTGGCGGTGTGTGGTGGGCAGACTGCTGTGTGCCTCATAGCCAGCGCACCAGGTCGACACGTAACCTCCCCCAACATAGTTATGAGTGTTGAACGGCCCTTTTTGGGGACAAGTCGACTACCCAAAGATAGAGACAGGCTTAACCCAGTCATGGCCTCTTTTCCCCTTCCTTTTTTCCACTCCCTAAAAAAGAAGGGGGATTATCCGACTGGGCCACCAGGTCTAGTCGGGGGTGTCCCTCCCAAGGGGAAGACACTGTGGAGACCACACCTCGCCCAAAGAGGGGGGGGGTATTTAAGTGGAAGAATATGTCACATGGTCTTTCCAACCATGTGGAGAGCCTTCAAGGTAGATCCTGCCCAATGGGGGAGGAGTTACTACAAACATGGAGACTGGGGCAGAGGGGTTCTGCCCAAGAAAGACGCAGTTTGCCAGCAGGGAAACGAACTAGCGGAAGATATATATCGCATGGGGTTAGCCTTACAGGGAACCACCACATGCGGAGCACCTACCCCAGAACAGGGCTCTTAGTTAGCGCATGTACTGGGCCGGCAGCGAGTCTCTCCGAAAACTCGACTGCCACAGGGCTCGGAGGAAGTCAACCAGGGAACAAATTTTGTGAACACTACTGGGAATTAATGGCGCACGTTCTTCAGCTCCAAGGGAGGTGGAAGGCACTATGTGCAAGCGATACACCCAGCCAGCTATCCCAGGCTTATCCGCTTGTGTTGCGTGCCACTACCTGGGACGAAACCGGTTCCACCCGGAGGTTGTAGAACCTTGCACAGGTGTTGGGTGTTGCCCAGCCCCCTGCTCTGCAAATGTCTGTTAGAGGCACCCCTGGCCAGGGCCCAGGGAGCCGCTACACCCCAGGTAGAATGGGCTGGTAGCCCTACCAGGGGCGTCATGTCTTAGGCGATATATATATATGCCATAGTTATGGCGTCAATGAGCCAGTGGGCGATCCTCTGCTTGGAGACAGTGCTTCCTTTCCGCTGTGCACCAAAGCAGACAAAGAGCTGCTCAGAGATTCTAAAGCTCTGCATGCGATCCAAATAGATACATAAAGCGCGCACCGGACACAGCGACGACAGGGCTGGGTCTGCCTCCTCCTGGGGCAGCGCTTGCAGGTTCACCACCTGGTCCCTAAAGGGGTGGTGGGAACCTTGGGCACATAGCCTGGTCAGGGTCTCAGGATCATGTGAGAGTAACCTGGACTGAACTCCAGGCATGTTTCGCTGACAGAGAATGCTTGCAGGTCACCTACCCTCTTGATGGAAGTGAGCGCAGTGACTGCAAAGGCTCAAAGGGGGCTCTCTGTAGACCCTGAAGATCTACAGAGGTCCGATGAGGGAACGAGGCGCGGTCTGGAGGGATTCAGCCTCCTGGCGCCTCTTAGGAACCTGATGATCAGGTCGTGCTTCCCTAAGGACTTACCGTCGACTGCGTCGTGGTGTGCTGCTATGGCGGCAACGTACACCTTCAAGGTGGAAGGGGACAGCCTCCCTTCCAACCTCTCCTGCAGGAAGACTGTGCATCTCTGGGGGTCTACCCGACGGGAAGAACACCACTTAGCGAACAGACGCCACTTAAAGGCATACAGGTGCCTCGTAGAGGGGGCCCTAGCCTGAGTGATCATGTCTACCACCGTAGGAGATTCCAGAGGTCTGGGCACGGGTGCCTGATGGTGCCCCGTCCCTGAGAAAGAAGGTCCTTCCTCAGGGGAATTTGGCAGGGGGGAGCTGTCGCGAGGAGCATGAAGTCCAAGCACCACGTCTGGGCGGGCCAGTAGGGTGCTACCAGGACGACCTGCTTCTCGTCCTCCCTGACCTTGCACAGGGTCTGTGCAAGCAGGCTCACTGGGGGAAACGCATATTTGCGCATGACAGGGGGCCAGCTGTGTGCCAGCGCGTCTATGACGAGGGGGGCCTCGGTCAGGGCGTACCAGAGCGGGCAGTGGGGAGGATTCTTGGGAAGCGAACAGATGCACCTGTGCCTGTCGAATCGACTCCAAATCAGCTGGACCACCTGAGGGTGGAGTCTCCACTCTCCCCTGAGGGTAACCTGTCATGACAGCGCGTCTGCTGTAGTGTTGAGGTTGCGCGGGATGTGAGTGGCTTGCAGCGACTTGAAGTGCTGCTGACTCCAGAGGAGGAGACGGCGGGCGAGTTGTGACATACAATGAGAGTGCAAACCGCCTTGGCGGTTGACATATGCTACCATTGTCATGTTGTCTGTCTGAACTAACACGTGCTTGCCCTGGATCAACGGCCGAAACCTCCGCAGGGCGAGCAGAATTGCCAACAACTCGAGGCAGTTGATGTGCAAATGCAGTCGCGGACCCGTCCAGAGGCCAGCGGCTGCGTGCCCATTGCAACCAGTGCCCAGCCTGTTTTGGAGGCATCTGTCATGACCATGACGCGCCTGGAGACCAGTTCTAGAGGAACACCTGCCCGTAGAAACGAGAGGTAGGTCCAAGGGCTGAAAAGACGGTGACAGACCAGCGTGATGACCACACGACATGTCCCGTGGAGCCAGTGCTGAAACCGCCGCGAACCAATCTTGATGCCGAATGCTCGCCAGAATGCGTTTTTGTGTCAGCATCTTTAACGGGAGTCTGTGTAAAGCCTAGTTCAGAACTCACAGATCCAAGATTGGCCGCAACCCACCGCCTTTTTTCGGTACGATGAAGTAGGGGCTGTAAACCCCATCTTCATCTCGGCTGGAGGGACAGGTTCTATCGCGCCCTTCCGTAGGAGGGTAGCGATCTCCGTGCAAGGTAGCAGCGTTTTCGTCTTTCACCAAGGTGAAGTGGACACCGCTGAACCTGGGTGGATGCCCGGCGAAGTGAATCGCGCAGCCGAGTTGGATGGTCCAGACCAGCCCTCGTGACGGATTTGGAAAGCGCAAGCCATGTGTCTAAGTTCCACGCAAGGGGGACCAAAGGGACAATGTCATCGGACGTACCAGCAGGTGGGGCCTCGCGGCGGAACGGAGCTCGAGGTGCTACACCACGTCGTGGCCGTGCTGAGTCTAAGGACATCGAAGCACTTACCTGGCTCCTTGTGACCACCCCCGGAACAGCCTGGGACGGGGGAGGAAGAGGCCTGTCCTCATGACCCGTGGAGACTGTCACATCGGGGGCGGATTTGTGCCACAGCTGGGCACTCAGGGGCGGGAGACCACTCTTGCTGAGCTCTTGAGTACTGCAGCCACTTTAACTAAATGAAATTAAATGCAAAATGTAACAAAAAGATGGAAATCTGCCTACCAGCTCCAGAACAGCGGGATTCGTTTTCCCTGGGTCACCCGTCTCAAGGGCGCTTTGAAGCCTTTCACGGGTTCTGGGCGGCCGCGAGACGGGTGGCGTCTGCTTCCTGCAGTGGGCTCCACGCCGGGGCCAGGCCGAAGGGGTGGGCTGTGGTGGAGCCGGTGCAGTCACCGCAGGGGAACACCCTTGGCGATGAGTAGACGGGGTGCGGGATCTTGAGCCGCGCCGGGGCAGGATATGCCGGCTAGCATCCATCTACTGCTCTACCATCGAAAACTGCTGGGCAAAGTCCTCGACGGTGTCGCTGAATAGGCCCGCCTGGGAAATGGGGGCAGCAAGGAATCGTGTCTTGTCGGCCTCACCCATCTCAACCAGGTTGAGCCAAAGGTGGCGCTCCTGGACCACTAGTGTGGCCATCGTCCACCCGAGAGACCGCGCCGTGACCTCCGTCGCTTGGAGAGTGAGGTCGGTCGCCGAGCGCAGTTCCTGCATCAATTCCGGGGCAGAACTACCCTCGTGCAGTTCCTTTAGCACCTCGGCAGACTTACAGGAGAGCCATGGCATGCAGGGCAGAGGTGGCCTTGGCTGCCAGCGACGACGTAAACCTACAGGCCTTGGATGGGGGCTTTGGGCACCCGCGCCAGGTGGCGGTGCTCTGCGGGCATAGGTGCACCGCGAGTGCCTTTATCCACCAGGGAATTGCCGAATAGCCCTTGGCCGCCCCACCATCGAGGGTAGTGAAGGCGGGGAAGCTGAAAAGATCGGGACCGGGCAGTAAAAAGTGCCTCCTGCAACCTTGTCAGCGCTTCGTGCACTTCCGGGAAGAAAGGAACGGGGGCGGGGCGTGGCTTTGAGCGGTGCCGCGAGCCCAGGAACCAATCACCGAGCCACGAGGGTTCAGGGAAGAGCAGTGAGTTCCACTCTAGCCGATGCTCGCGGCTGCCCGGGAAAGCATGTCATCATCTCCGCGTCAGCCTTTGACTGGGCAATCGACCCCGAAGGGAGGAGCCCAGCTGAGGCTTCTGACTGGATGAGCCCGCTCTCCGATGCCGCGTTTGAGAGCTCATCACTTTCTCCCGGACTCACCCGGAAGCCCGATCGGGGCAGACGAGCATGCTGGGGAATGGGAGGTCCGTGGGGGGATACCCGGCGGAGGCGGTCCCATTGGGGTCCCCAAATCGCCCCCAGTGCTTGCCGCGCTGGCCTCATACCCGTGGGTAAAAGGACCGAGGCGGGAGCCTCTGGGGTGGCTTGCTTTCTTACGAAGGCGAGCCGCGACCGCAACATTGCCATGGACAAATTCTCGCAATGAGAACATGACCATCCACGAACGACAGTGATCGTGACCGTCAGAAGGCGAGAGATAACGAGCGCAACTAGGAATAACACACAATCGGAAAAGCATCTTTAAAAAGACGCGTCTTTAAAAAGACGTTCCAGGTGTGCCGCTCTTTTAGAGAAATATACTCTTTTAGAGAAATATACTCTTTTATTTCTGCCGAAGCGCCCAGGGGCATTCTCTGCAGTGCACCAGTGCAGAGGGGGGAGAAGCCGCTGAAATGCGCCGTCAGATCCAGCAGAGAACAGTAGTATTCAGCTCAGTGAGCATGACCGTTCGGCTCCGAAGAGAAAATCTGAATGAGTGGTTGCATACCAGCTCCTTTTATACCCGTATGTCCGGGGGAGTGGCATGCAAATACCACTCACCAATTTTCATTGGCCTTTTATCAAAGACCAGAGGTGTCAAGTGAGTGACAGATAGAGAAATAATTTATCACTAACTCGTATTGTACTATACTATCCAGTCCTCTGAGAGAAAACGGGACCCGAACCAGGTGACCTTCTTCCACTGCTCCAAGGTCCAGTTCTGACACCAGCATGCCCATTGTAGGTGATTTCAATGGTGGACAGAGGTCATCATGGGCACTCTGGTCACTTCTGCCAGGCTACGCAGCCCCATACGCAGCAGACGCAATGCACTGGTGTGACACATTCCTCCCGTAACCATCATTAAAATTTTCTGTGACTTGTGCCACAGTAGACCTTCTATCAGTTTGGACCAGCCGGAATAGCCTTTGTTGCCCTCGCACATCGATGAGCTTTGGGCATCCAACACCCTGTCGCCGGTTTGTGGTTTGTCCCTCCTCGGACCACTGTCAGTAGGTACTCACCACTGCTGACCGGGAGCACCCCACAAGCCTTGCCGTTTCAGAAATGCTCTGACCCAGTCATCCGGCCATAACAATTTGGCCCTTGCCAATGTTGCTCAGGTCTTTACTTCTGCCCATTTCTCCTGCATTCAACACGCTGACTATGAGAACTGATTGTTCACTTACCATCTAATCTACCCAGACCAGGCCTTGTTAGGAGATGATCAATGTTATTCGCTTCACCTGTGAGTGGTCATAATGTTTTGGCTCATCAGTGTAATCGTTTCTGATTTGCCCATAGCTCAAAAGACATGTCTGGGATTGGTTAGAATACTCAACCATTGCAAAAACAAATTGTAAATAAAGACCTTTAATGCAAAAGGAGTAGACTTAAATGGAATGCTGTAATAGTCAATTTTTATGATTAGTTAACCGCGGCAGCCGTAATGTCAAATCTTGATCACTTTTATAATTTTTTGATATCGTAATATCGATTCCCTATGTAAAACTGATTTGAACTCAAAGTTTGTTGGTCCTGTCAGGCTCGGGTTGGGTACCAGACCTCTAGTAGTAAGTTACCTCTAGTAACTTTTAAAAATGACACTTACCCAAAATGGCAACAACTTCATCATCTTGAATGACCTCCAAAGACCCTGACACCACAAAGCAGAGGCTGTCCACACTTTCACCCGCGTGGTAGATGAGATCACCCGGGGCGCTGTGGATCGTCTGGAACTCCATGGCAAGAGCGCGCAAACACCCGTCACTGGCCAGGCGGAAAGCTGGATGTTCTTTGAACACTTTCCTGTTGAGATGGACGCAGATGTCCGCTCTCATGTCTTTGGGGCAAATTTGCAACACCTGCAGAGAAATTTAGAAAAATCATTTCTTTTTATTTCCACTTCTTGACAGATTTTGTTTGTGACCCTTAATTTAAGATATGTAGATAAACCTTCTTATTAACTTAATTAACAAAAAGAAATTAACATTTTGTCATCATTTACTCAACCTGTCGTTCCAAATATTCTTCAAAATTATCCTTTGTTCCACAGAGAGATGGAAAAAAAACCAGCATATGGGTTTGAAACAAAATGATAGCGAGAAAATGATTGAACATTTTTGGGGTGAATTATTCTTTTAAAGGACAATGCTGCCATGGAAATCATGCGAAGACATAAGCTGGATACTTAAGATTTAAAGAAACTGTTTAAAGCCTTACATAGCATGTATGGAGTGTGATCTTAAACATGAGAGGGATATTCTTCATGAATGCTACAGATGTTATGGCAAAGATGGTACAAATTACTTTTAAAATTAATAATTAATCTAAGCTCCTTGTATCAAGACTCTGTGTGCGTTCGATGCCAGGTACCTTATCAGTGTCGATTCCTCTGGACATGGACCACGTTGAAACGATATAGTCCATGACCCTCTCACTAAGGCCCTTGGGAACCTGGTAGAGCTTTAGGAAGTCCCTCACACTGTTCAACATCTCATGGTATCGGTTGGTGTTGGCATACATTTGCTGGAAGATGGTGGTTACGTTACCAAAGATGGTGGCATAAAGGAGAGCTAAAAGAAAGATAAAACACTGTGTTAAGACTTTTGAATCCCTAAACCAAGACCAACATTATCAATTGTAACTCTTCCGAGAGCTTTCAAGCTACATCCACTAAACTTGGCACAGACCTTTAGACTGTTCTGAATTAGGGAAGTGCATGCATAGTTGACATATGGTTAACCGTTCAACACACCTGTATTCGAATACTAAAATCACTATTCGGTTATTCTACACATGCAATAAAGGTCTTCAACCCGATCCGAGCCAGATGGTACCTGACAAACCGTCAGGTTTTGGGCCAGGTTTAGGACAGTTTTTAAAGATATGTGGTGAGTTAGGGACTGTTCGCACGTGGTTTTTCAATTGTTTTTCTATGTAAACATGCGCCAGACGGACGTCTTTTACTGTTGCCAGAGACTGTATAGCAGAGATGGGCCACTTCTATTAAAATGAATGTAAGACATTGCAACGGTCAACAGATGAAAAAAGGAAGTCCCACCTTACAGGTACAGGAGCGGCCAAACGTTTGGAATAATGTACAGATTTTGCTCTTATGGAAAGTAATTGGTACTTTTTTTCACCTAAGTGGCATTAAACTGATCACAATGTATAGTCATGACATTAATAACATGAAAAATTACTATTACGATAAAAAAAAAAAAAAAAGAAAAATGTTTAGTTTAACTACTTCAAAGAATCCTCCACTTGCAGCAATGAAAGCTTTGCAGATCCTTGGCATTCTAGCTGTCAGTTTGTCCAGATACTCAGGTGACATTTCACCCCACGCTTCCTGTAGCACTTGTCACAGATGTGGCTGTCTTGTCAGACACTTCTCGCACACCTTACAGTCTAGCTGATCCCACAAAAGCTCAATGGGGTTAAGATCCATAACACTCTTTTCCAATTATCTGTTGTCTGTGTTTCTTTGCTCACTCTAACCTTTTCTTTTTGTTTTTCTGTTTCAAAAGTGGCTTTTTCTTTGCAATTCTTCCCATAAGGCCTGCACCCCTGAGTCTTCTCTTTACTGTTGTACATGAAACTGGTGTTGAGCGGGTAGAATTCAATGAAGCTGTCAGCTGAGGACATGTGAAGCGACTATTTCTCAAACTAGAGACTCTGTTTTAGTTGTTTAGTTGTACATCTGGCCTTCCACGTCTCTTTCTGTCCTTGTTAGAGCCAGTTGTCCTTTGTCTTTGAAGACTGTAGTGTAGACCTTTGAATGAAATCTTAGCATTGTATAGCCTTCATTCCTCAAAACAATGATTGACTGATGAGTTTCTAGAGAAAGCTGTTTATTTTTTGCCATTTTTGACCTAATATTGACCTTAAGACATGCCAGTCTGTTGCATACTGTGGCAACTCAAAAACAAACTCAAAGACAATGTTAAGCTTCATTTAAAAACCAAATAGCTTTCAACTGTGTTTTATATAATGGCAAGTGATTTTCTATTTTGCAATTTAGCATGATTACTCAAGGATAAGGTGTTGCAGTGATGGCTGCTAGAAATGGGGCCTGTCTAGATTTGATCAAAAATGACTTTTTCAAATAGTGATGGTGCTGTTTTTTTACATCAGTAATGTCCTGACTATACTTTGTGATCAGCTGAATGCCACTTTGCTGAATTAAAGTACCAATTTCCTTCCAAAACAGCAAAATCTGTACATTATTCCAAACTTTTGTCCTCCAGTGTATATGACATTTCAATAAAAACAGTGTAAGAAGTTTTCAGAATCTGTCTGACATTTTATTATTATTTTTTTTTATGACAGTGATGGCTGATACCAATATACCACAGTTTAACTGTATTAACAATAACTGTAATACTGTAGATTTAGCTGCGCAGCTATTACGTGGCCAAGCACACCAACAGCAACAATGGCAATAATATTTGATTGCCTAAAACTATCAGGTGGTTTTAAAGCTATAAGTAAAATTACTTCAAATGTAAATAGAACTGGTATTAAATCTTGACCAGTAGTTGGCGCTGTCACTAAATGTATATGGTACACTTTCAGAAAAAAAGGTACTGTTTAAGGTACAAGGCTGCCACTGAAGTGGTACATTTGTTTTGGGTATATACTTGTATCCTTTAAGAGACAAAAAGGTACATTTTATTTAGTTGTCAAAGGAACAAAACAATATGTCCTTCAGGTACAATTATTTACTTAAACGAGTTATACATTTCATCTAGAGGTACAAAAAAGGTCCCCTTGAGGGTACCACCCCAGTGACGGCCCTTGTACCATAAACAGTACTTTTTTTCTGAGAGTGTATTGTCAGGACATGGTCACAATGTTATCAATGTTAAAACTTTGCCGAGATACAGCCTCATAACCTTTTTGCCATCAAATTCAATGATGCATTAGACAAGAATGATTTGGTCTATCAAAAAGATTTTAATAACCTTTTGCCACCATGGTCTGAAGATGACCTAACCCATATTTGGGAAAAATCCGACGAACGCTGTAGGAGGAGTTCAGAAAAGTAGGTTTTCAATTAAATTCAAAATGGTGGACAGGAAGTATGGCTGATCATGCAAGATGTTTGTATTCAGTAATTAGACTGATCTCTTTACATTCCTTGGCTCATGCTATGGAAAAATTAAGCCTATTAAACATTGTTTTTTATTTTTCACCACTAGGTGGCAATAGCCCCAAACTTATGTTTCTAGACTACACAGTTCAAAAGTTATAAATAGAAACATAAGTGCAAATTTGAGCTGTTGGTGGTGCTAAATGGTTTGATTTACAGACTCCAAATTTGCCACCAGGAATGTTCAGACTCTCCCCTACCAGTGTGCCAAATTTCACAACTTTTTACCGTATGGTTCTACGGGCTGCCATAGACTCCCAGCCAGAAATGATAATAAGTACTAACAGATACAATAGGTACCTACTCATGCCTATGCTTGGCCCCTAACTATGGCATTTTGGTGCAAACTATGGTTACCAAGATAGATTTCTGTTGCTATGTAATAAATGTGATAATCACCCAACTACAAGAAATCTTCAGAAAGTGGCCAACTTTAAACCATTTATCTGCAATTTTCCAAATTTAAATCCCCAAATTATTTTGAATGTTTAACTTGCATCCAAAGTGGCAGACAACAACACAGAGAACACAATGAAAAAACAAACAACAAAAAAAAAAAAACACTTCTCCAGTCCAGCGATGCTTGTAACATGGCCACTAGTATGGTGTTTTAAAACAGGAGATCTTAAACCTGTTCATCAGTGAGTTCGAATTTTTGGCCCATTTATCTAAAAACAAAAAACTAAAAAATATCCAGGTTCTTCTACATTTGGATAGTTTCGTCATTATATATGTGATGTGCTTTATTAATATTTGTCAGCTGGAGAAATTGAAAACCACCAGTCATGAGGTGAAACCACAGCTGCCTAAAGACTGAAATGAGAGTTAAAACTATTTTCCTGTAAAAAAATGAACTGAAAGTTCACTGGTCCACTTCCTTCTGGTGTGTAATTATCTTGAGTCATTGCAATGTGTTTAAACCATTAACTGCAAAAACAAAATTATCTCCATGCTATAACACAGTGCCTCTGATTGTTCATTTCATTCATTTAAACAACACCTGATTATTTTGAATCACCTTGCCAATTTGTGCTAATAAAATATTAAGACCCCTGTTTGGTGGTTGCTATTTAAATTGTGAAATTTCTTACAACACCATGTATATATGTTTGATCTCTCATTGAAACACAATGGCTTCTGTACTGTAAGAGTGTCTATGTTATGCAGCTAAACTATTAAATGGAAGTTCCACAAAGAGATTTGCAGTTTTCATTGGTGGGAGTTTTCAGAGCATCACAGTGGTTTCTGAGAAACTGTAATTTTCCCTGAAATGTACACCCTGTTTACACAGGACACATGCATAAGATGCATGAATAAGAATGGAATATGTGTTTACAATAATGAATTTACAAACCAAGCAATGAATCAACATTATTTTCTATTGTAATCGACAACACAGCAGATACTGTTTATAAATCATGGATGTACCTTGAACTCTGTGGGCGAAGCCAGAACTGTATAAAAAATGTACACTTAAAATGTGAAAGTCCCCAGACATATTCAATGATGAGATAAAAACATTATGATCACCTGCCTAATATGCTGCCAAAACAGCACTGGCCCACAGAGGCATGGACTCTACAAGACCCCTGAAGGTATCTTGTGGTATCTGGTACCAAGACATTAGCAGTAGCTCCTTCAAGTCCTGTAAGTTGCGAGGTGGAGCCACTGTGGATCGGACTTGTTGGTCCAGTACATCCCACAGATAATCAATTGGATTGAGATCTGGGGAATTTGGAGGCCAGGGAAACACCTTGAACTCTTCCCACATTGTTTGATTCCTGCAGTATGTTTGTAAGGTGAGCTTTTAAATTTGGGTGTGCAAATTGCAGGTGGAAGCCAAAATATGCAGCAGAGATGAGGTGGTTAAGTTGTTTTTATCCCCCAAATATTCCTTTCACAAATAAATGTTTCATTTGTACTCCTAACTCATAAATAAGGCTTGGGTTCTTCCTTATCGCTCTATGGATCATGTTAGCTCATATTCTAATTGAACTCCCTGCAGAGAGGGTCCCAAATCACAATGAACTTGTGGAGTGAGAATCAAAATTACATTAAGAAGACAGTTCTGTAATGCGTTAGCAGATTCCATAGAGACAAGCCTCTCTCTGTCTCTCTCTCTCTCTATCTCTCTCTCTGTCTCTCTCTCTCTCTCTCTCTCTCTCTCTCTCTCTCTCTCGCTCTCTCTCTTGCACAGCAAGCTGTGGACAAGCTGCAGGAGACTCTGTAATCTCTGTTTAATGATGTAACCTCACACAGAAACAAATGTCTGTTCCACATTTGATTACATCATTACACTACTGCTATCATGCTGTACTGTATGATGTATCATGTGCGATTCTGTGTACACAGTCAGTCCTAACCAGACGCAACACAATAAAGCGACAAGCTATAAAAATATCTTTTCTATTTAAAATTATGGTTTTGTTCTAATCGTCTGTGACAAGTAACGAGCAACAGGACATTTCAACCAAGTCTAATGAAAAGTTTAATTAATAGTACAAGATGGCGAAATCCTAAGAAATAGAACAAGTTTGCTCGCACAGAAATGTACAACTTTTAGTCTCATAAAATAAATATTTAAACAAATAAACAATTATATGATTAAATTCTAACCCTAACTCTAAGTTTAACACCTAACCTAAACCTTACCATGATTTTAATATGAAAAGGGTTTAGCTCGAGTTAGCCCATGCTTTGCCCAGGTGTACTTTCCTACAGATCAAAATTTTTTTACAAACCCTCCTTTGGCTGACGTTTTGTGCTTGTCACATAACATTTTGTATGGATAGTATGTGAATATAGACAAAGGGCTTGTTTGACCTGTGTGCTTGTTCATTGTATTTTCTGACATTTTTGCCATTGACACGCAAGTGCCAGCTTTAAAGGTCACAGCTTTAGAGGTTGCACTAGAAATATATGACAGACTAAGTTGTAAAATTACCATTGTGGTCTACTGTTATCAGTCATTAGTTTAAATTTCCCTGATACATAGTATATTTAATGTTGTCTCAGTATAGTCAATGTTTCCAGTTAAAAATAACAATGCATGGCGAGCACGAGTCTGATGAAACAGGTGTTCCATTTAATAATTTGCAGAGTGTGGGAACGTACTTTTACAAGTATACTTATGTTATACAACCCCAATTCCGAAAAGTTGGGACAGCATGAAAAATGCTAATAAAAAAAAGGAGTGATTTGTAAATTATATTTACCCTTTGCTATATTGAAAGCACTACAACTACACATTATATGATGTTTTACCTTGGAATTTCATTTAAAACATTTTTTTTTTTTTTATGTACACTAATTTCAAATCAGATGATTGCAACACGCTCCAAAAAAGTTGGGACAGTCGAGAGTTTACCAGTGTGAAATATCACCATTTCTTCTAATAACACTTATTAAGCATTTGGGCACTGAAGACACAAATTTGTAAAGTTTAAAAAGTGGAATATTCCCCCATTCATCTATTATGAAGGTCTTTAGCTGCACAATTGTACGGGGTCATCGTTGCTGTATTGTGCGTTTCATAATGCACCACACATTCTCAATTGGAGATGGTCAGGACTGCAGGCAGGCCAATCTAGCACCCGCACTCTCTGATTATACAGCCAGTATGTGGTTTGAAGTTGTCCTGCTGAAAATTCATGGATGTCCCTGGAAAAGATGGTGCTGGATGGCAGTATATGCTGCTCCAAAATTTGTACATATCTGTCTGCATTTATGGTGTTCTCACAGATGTGCGAGTTGCCCATGACATGGTCACTGACACACCCCTGGCCCATACAGACACTGGCTTTTGGACCTGATGCTGATAACAGCTTGGATGGTCCTTTTCCTCTTTGGCCCGGAGAACGTGACGGCTGTGTTTTTCAAAAACTATTTGAAATGTGAACTCATTGGACCAAAAACTCAGTTCTACTGTTCTACTTTCCATCTAAGATGAGACCGAGCCCAGAGAAGTCAGTAGCGCTCTGGACTGTGTTGATGTATGGCTTCTGCTTTGCATAGTAAAGTCTTAACTTGCATCTGTGGATGCAGCGGCGAATGGTGTTGACTAACAAAGGTTTACTATAGTAATCCCAAGGCCATGTTCATGATATCCATTACGGATGAATGATGTTTTTTTAAGACAGTAACGTGAGGGATCAGAAATCATGCGCATTCAGAAGTGGTTTTCATCTTTCCCTTTACGCACTGAGATTTGACCAGCTTCCTTGAATCTTTTAACTATATTGAGCACTGTAGAGGGTGAAATGCCCAAAATCCTTCCAATTTGTCTTTGGGGAACATTGTTCTCAAAGTGCTGGATTATTTGCTTAAGCATCTGTTAACAAATTGACAAGTCGCGAATTATCCTTGCTCTTGAAGGACTAGGCTGCTTTTGGAGTCTCCTTATATACTATGACACGACTGCCTCACCTGTTTAACATCTCCTGTTTCACATCGCCTTGTTATTTCAACTTGTCAAATTATTATTAGTCTTAAATTGTCCCTGTCTCGGGGGGCCTGGTAGCTCAGTGAGTATTGATGCTGACTACCACCCATGGAGTCTCGAGTTCAAATCTAGGATGTACTGAGGGACTCCAGCCAGGTCTCCTAAGTAATTCAGCACTCTTGCTTGTGTGACAGTGCTTTGTGGCAGCGGGGGTGTGGTCAAGCGTCCGTCCGGAGAGAGAAAAAGCGGTAAGGGTGCTTGCACCTGAGATAGCTTATGTCTAACACCTGTCTCTAATTCCAGTGAGCATGGGGAGAGCGGCCTTCGACCAAGTGAGAGTGATCGATGGTCAACAACTCTGGCCGAATGTCGCACTTACATACCCCTATTTTGCAATTATAAATTAGTGGTTGTATAGAGTGATGCAGGATGCTCAAACAAAGGAAGATACAACCCTGCTCTTAATACCGCGGAGCCGTCAGGAAATGGTGTTCCAGGCGGCTCATTATAATCCCGTGGCGGGTCATCTAGGGAAAAGAAAAACACTGAACCGTCTAATAGCCCATTTTTATTGGCCGGAAATTGGCGGCGATGTCCGCAGGTGGCATGTGGCTTACCATGAATGTCAGCTGGTGAACCCGCCGGCTACCCCAAAAGTGCCATTGCGCCCCCTTCCGCTGATCGAGGTCCCCTTTGAGAGAATTGGCATGGACCTCGTCGGGCCATTAGAGCGGTCAGCACGTGGACATCGCTTTGTATTAGTCCTAGTGGACTATGCAATGCGATATTCAGAAGCAGTGCCTCTACGCAGCATCTCAGCTCGTAGTGTTGTGGAGGCACTCTTCAAAATAATCTCCCAGGTGGGGATTCCGAAAGAGATCCTCACCGATCAGGGCCCAACTTTTATATCACGGACACAACGCAAGCTTTACGAATTATTAGGCATTAAGTCAATTCGCACCAGTGTTTACCATCCACAAACAGATGGCCTGGTGGAGCGATTTAATAAAACCCTTAAAAACATGATTCGTAAGTTCATGCACGAGGATGCTAGAAATTGGGACAAATGGCTCGATCCCCTGTTATTTGCAGTATGAGAGGTCCTGCAATTCTCCACTGGGTTTCCCCACTGATGTCATATGCGAAGCTTGGGAGGAGGGACCTTCAGCCAGTAAGAATAAAATTCAATACGTTCTTGATCTTAGAGCTAAACTCCACACCTTGGGGCAACTAACACAGGAGAATTTGCTCCAAGCTCAAGAATGACAGAGCCAACTGTATAACAGGTGAACTTGGCTGCGGAAATTTGCACTGGAAGATAAGGTACTAGTATTACTCCCCACATTGAGCTCCAAATTACTCGCCAAGTGGCAAGGACACTTTGAGGTCACATGACGAGTGGGGGATCTCGATTATGAGGTAAAGCGAACCGATAGAGGGGGCGCATGTCAAATATATCACCTCAACCTCCTGAAATTATGGAGGGAGGTGGTCCCTGTGATGTTGGCTACCATAGTTCTGGAGAGGGTGGAGCTTGGGCCGGAGGTGAATACAAAACACAATCATATCACCCCGGTCACTTGCGGAGAACACCTCTCACCGTATCAACTCGCAGAGGTTGCCAAGTTGCAACAGGAGTTTGCAGACGTGTTTTCCCCTCTACCGGGTCATACGAACCTCATCCAGCACCACATCGAGACCGAGCCAGGGGTAGTGGTATGTAGCAGTCCCTACCGATTGCCCGAGCACAAAAAGAAAATTGTCTGGGAAGAACTGGATGCAATGCTCGATATGGGGGTAATAGAGGAATCCCACAGCGGTTGGTCCAGCCCGGTTGTTCTAGTTCCTATGAGCGACGGGTCTGTATAGTTCTGTGTGGATTATAGAAAAGTCAACGCGGTGTCTAAATTTGACGTGTACCCAATGCCTCGCGTTGATTAATTGCTCGATCGGTTGGGTTCTGCTCGATTTTATTCGACACTGGATTTGACAAAGGGTTATTGGCAGATCCCCTTGACACCAATTTCCCGTGAAAAAATGGCCTGCTCCACACCGTTTGGATTACACCAATTTGTGACGCTTCCGTTCGGTTTGTTAGGGGCCCCGGCTATGTTTCAGCATCTCATGGACCGAATCCTCAGACCGCATTTGGCTTACGCCACTGCCTATTTAGATGATATCATACTAAGACTAAGTACAGCACCGTAGAAAAGGATTGTCTCACCATCAAGTGGGTGGTCCTCACTCTCCGGTACTACCTGTTGGGGTGGGCCTTCACCCTCTGCTGGATCACGCTCCACTCCAATGGCTCCACCGCATGAAAGATACCAATGCGCGGATCACCCTATGGTATCAGGCTCTTCAACCATTTAAGTTCAAGGTGGTCCACAGACCGGGGGCGCAGATGGCTGTCACCAACATCTTTTCCAGAAATGGGGGGGAATGGTAGACATGCCGGATGTCTCCCCGGCCTGAGTCGGGCGGTGGGGATATGTGGCAGCGGGGGCATGGTCAAGCATCCATCCGGAGAGAGAGAAAGCGGTAAGGGCACTTGCACCTGAGCTCCAAAATTATGTCTAACACCTGTCGCTAATTCCAGTGAGCATGGGGAGAGCGGCATATAAGCAGCCACGCCACCAGCAGAGAGAGAGAGAGAGTCTGGAACGAGAGTCTCTCGGTGAAGCTACTGAGTTGTGATGTTAAAGAATTGTGATAAAGACTGTGTGATGTTTAAGAGGCTGTGACTAGGAGCCTGTGACGCTAAAGAGTTTGTGAAGCTGAAGAAGTTATGGTGCCAGTTGTGACTGTGTTAACCCAAAGTTTGTGATTAAAAGCTCACCTGAGACCCGAAGCACCCTGTCCCAGTGTCCTCCTTCCCTCATTCTGAGTGTCTTCGCTTACATGCTTTAATACAGTATGAGATTAATTAACTATATTTAGAACATGAACAACCTACATATGCTCAGACAATGAAGCGAAAGCACAGGTCAACTTGACCTAAGTTACGTGTATGCAGTAGCTGTAAATACGCTGTTGGAATAACAATGCACTATACGTAATACAATATCTGAAAAAGTCTATAAAACAAGTTAAAACCATATAGTTATTTTTTTATTTATTGATCTAGTACATTTTTATACTTTATTCAAAATGTTAGAATATGTGGTTACACTTTGACAAATTATTGTAATTTTTGTCATCTAAAATGTTATTTTCATCAACTAAAGTTATTTGCAACTTTAGTCAGAGTAAAATGGACTAATGAATATGACATGAAAAAAATTTGAAAATATACAGGTGCATCTCAATAAATTAGAATGTTGTGGAAAAGTTCATTTCAGTAATTCAACTCAAATTGTGAAACTCGTGTATTAAATAAATTCAATGCACACAGACTGAAGTAGTTTAAGTCTTTGGTTCTTTTAATTGTGATGATTTTGGCTCACATTTAACAAAAACCCACCAATTCACTATCTCAACAAATTAGAATATGGTGACATGCCAATCAGCTAATCAACTCAAAACACCTGCAAAGGTTTCCTGAGCCTTCAAAATGGTCTCTCAGTTTGGTTCACTAGGCTACACAATCATGGGGAAGACTGCTGATCTGACAGTGGTCCAGAAGACAATCATTGACACACTTCACAACGAGGGTAAGCCACAAACATTCATTGCCAAAGAAGCTGGCTGTTCACAGAGTGCTGTATCCAAGCATGTTAACAGAAAGTTGAGTGGAAGGAAAAAGTGTGGAAGAAAAAGATGCACAACCAACCGAGAGAACTGCAGCCTTATGAGGATTGTCAAGCAAAATCGATTCAAGAATTTGGGTGAACTTCACAAGGAATGGACTGAGGCTGGGGTCAAGGCATCAAGAGCCACCACACACAGACGTGTCAAGGAATTTGGCTACAGTTGTCGTATTCCTCTTGTTAAGCCACTCCTGAACCACAGACAATGTCAGAGGCGTCTTACCTGGGCTAAGGAGAAGAAGAACTGGACTGTTGCCCAGTGGTCCAAAGTCCTCTTTTCAGATGAGAGCAAGTTTTGTATTTCATTTGGAAACCAAGGTCCTAGAGTCTGGAGGAAGGGTGGAGAAGCTCATAGCCCAAGTTGCTTGAAGTCCAGTGTTAAGTTTCCACAGTCTGTGATGATTTGGGGTGCAATGTCATCTGCTGGTGTTGGTCCATTGTGTTTTTTGAAAACCAAAGACACTGCACCCGTTTACCAAGAAATTTTGGAGCACTTCATGCTTCCTTCTGCTGACCAGCTTTTTAAAGATGCTGATTTCATTTTCCAGCAGGATTTGGCACCTACCCACACTGCCAAAAGCACCAAAAGTTGGTTAAATGACTATGGTGTTGGTGTGCTTAACTGGCCAGCAAACTCACCAGACCTGAACCCCATAGAGAATCTATGGGGTATTGTCAAGAGGAAAATGAGAAACAAGAGACCAAAAAATGCGAGCAAATTAATTAAAATAGATGAGCTGAAGGCCACTGTCAAAGAAACCTGGGCTTCCATACCACCTCAGCAGTGCCACAAACTGATCACCTCCATGCCACGCCGAATTGAGGCAGTAATTAAAGCAAAAGGAGCCCCTACCAAGTATTGAGTACATATACAGTAAATGAACATACTTTCCAGAAGGCCAACAATTCACTAAAAATGTTTTTTTTATTGGTCTTATGATGTATTCTAATTTGTTGAGATAGTGAATTGGTGGGTTTTTGTTAAATGTGAGCCAAAATCATCACAATTAAAAGAACCAAAGACTTAAACTACTTCAGTTTGTGTGCATTGAATTTATTTAATACACGAGTTTCACAATTTGAGTTGAATTACTGAAATAAATTAACTTTTCCATGACATTCTAATTTATTGAGATGCACCTGTATGTCTGTCTGTAAGTAACAACTTGTTACCAGCTAACATTTTAAAAAGAAAAAATCCCAAAATTCCCATTTGAGCTATTTCTGTGTGTAATTTATCTTGTAGAACAAAATGTGAAAGCATCTTCAAATAATATTAACCGCAGACTATTTTTTAAAAATGTATTTTTATTTTTATTTTAATTGTTTGCTTTGCCTGCAAATTGACGTCATGACTGAACTTTATCATGCAACAGTCGGGTTCCAAAAGTAAAAATCAGATTAACTTTCTTCAAATAGACGAATTGATTATAAAAGATAACTTTTACACTTTTGAAGTCAGACCAACCATGAGCTCTGGGGTTGTTAATCGATGGTATATGCTTCTGTTGAAGCCACTAGACTGCATTATTTCAAATTTTTTTTTTTTTATTTGTTTTTTTTTATTGTGTTTGATAGCAGAAATCCTGCTGAAGAACTAAACTACCCATAATCTGTATATATCTGGATATTTTGAAATCCAATTTTAATATATTGATACTATACTGATAATAAACAAGTTTAAATTACTAGTATTATATTTTCTATCACAAACCGGTTACATCATTTGCAATGCTTTATGGGATTGTAGTTCAACCCATCATGAAAGACATTAAGTATGCATCTTTGTCCATTTGTCCAATTTTCAAATATATATATATATATATATATATATATATTGCTTTAAATCAAATCAATCATAATGTTATGATTCACCTCAGAGCTAGTTGGTTTGGTTAAAGGCTTAGAACTCTTTTATGAAGGATTTTATGAAATCCCTTTGGAAGAAATGAATGGAAAAAATATTTTCAAGATGGCTGAAAAAGTGGACATCATTAAATATGTTCTGATTGGCTATACTTTTTTTTTTACTTTCAGTGTTGACAGGTAAATTAACTGTCACTGAAATTGTGTTACATCACGCCTTGTCAGGACACAAGGTTGAGTAAGTGTTGACTTATATTAGAGCTAACTGAAAAATGTGAAGCACATATATTGTTACACATAAAAACTGAACTGCATCTGTCACATGCTCTCTAGCTTTTCTGACAATGATTTGATGGCATTAAAAAAAAAAAAAAAAAAAAAAAAAACAACCACCATTGATGACATCCCACCCTCTCTCAGAGGGGCTCACTAATATTAATAATCAGTTATGGTTCCTGTGTTCTCACTGAAGTGTTACAAGCTTCTAATGAGACTCATGGGTGACAGAAGAAAGAAAAAACACAAAAGGCTTTCAGAATATTTTTTTGGAAATGAACCAAGGTGATATCACAGTATTTCTTGAAGTACCTTGGCGTGTCACGTTAATATCATGGTACATAATATTTAATATATGGTTTACATGAAATCATCATGGTTATAACATGGTACCACCACAATAGTTTTCTGTAAAGGGAGGCAAGTGTTTGCTTTGACTGTGATTGTCTCTCAGCTGTAATTAATCTGTATTTGAAGTGATTTATTCTTGGCCTGTATCAGACACCAGCGTAACAAGACAGTCGCAGTAGCCCTAATTTTGCTGCTACCATTTACATGCACTAATGTGGGCAATATTTGCATAATCATAAAATATATAAATGTGAATCTTACAAAAATTGGCATGAAATGTCCAGGTCATAATAAATTATATATTATGCATAAATAAAATGAAGACTATTTTTAAAACCATTAAGATTTTTTGCATTGTGACATTATTTTCAAGACAATTATTTGCATTTAAACACCCCTTCTGTAATTGTCTGAGAAAGCAAAATCTCATTCACATTGCAGTAATAAGAAATTATTTAAATTGCAAGTATTATATATATATATATATATATATATATATATATATATATATATATATATATATTGCATGTTGGTGTAAAAAGACTAACTAAATTGTGCCCAAGACAAAAAATGACCAAAACAGCAATAGCGAGTGTGGTGACCAGGCTTCGGTCCATGGTGGCCACCCCCTAGCTCTGACCCTGAACATATTATATATGACCAAACAAAATAATGCCACAAAATTATGTAATTATTCAATAATATAATATAATATAATATGTATTAAAAATGTCTAAAAATATAATTACTTTTTTGTTCTTTTAGTTTTGGTATTAAATATGACCTGAAACATTTCTTCATGAGATTCATCCATAAACACATCCATATATTTGGATGCTTGATTGTCATGAAAATGTCACAAAAATAATATGAACAAATAATATAATTTCTAAATATTATATTATGTTATATTATTTCACATTATCATAAAATAATATATTATATATGATAAAAAATAATGCCACAAAATAATTTCTCAATATTTTATAATATAATATAATATAATATAATATAATATAATATAAAATGTCTTAAAAATGTCTAAAAATATAATTACCTGATATATACAACAATCAGCCACAACATTAAAACCACCTGCCTAATATGGTGTAGGTCCCCCTCGTGCCGCCAAAATATTCTGAGATGCTATTCTTCTCACCACAAGTGTACAGAGCGATTATCTGAGTTATCTTAGACTTTGTCAGTTCGAACCAGTCTGGCCATTCTCTGTTGATCTCTCTCATCAACAAGGCGTTTCCATCTGCAGAGCTGCCGCTCATTGGATATTTTTTGTTTCTGGCTCCATTCTAAGTAAATTCTAGAGACTGTTGTGTGTGAAAATACCAGGAGATCAGCAGTTACAGAAATACTCAAACCAGCCCATCTGGCACCAACAATCATCCATGCGATTATCTAATCAGCCAGTTGTGTGGCAGCAGTGCAGAAACATGAAATCATGCAGATACGGGTCAGGAGCTTCAGTTAATGTTCACATCAACCATCAGAATGGTGAAAAAAAGTGATCTCAGTGATTTGGACCGTGGCATGATTATTGGTGCCAGATGGGTTGGTTTGAGTATTTTTGTAACTCCTGATCTCCTGGGATTTTCACGCACAACAGTCTCTAGAATTTACTCAGAATGGTGCCAAAAAAAAAAAAAAAAACAAACATCCAGTGAGCGGCAATTCTGTGGATGTAAATGTCTTGTTGATGAGAGAGGTCAACAGAGAATGGCCAGACTGGTTCGAACTGACAAAGTCTACGGTAACACAGATAACCGCTCTGTACAACTGTGGTGAGAAGAATATCATCTCAGAATGCTATTCTGAGATGTGGGTTGGCGCTGTTTTGGCGGCACAAGGGGGACCTACACAATATAAGGCAGGTGGTTATAATCTTGTGGCTGATCGGTGTATAAAATCTAATATATCTTAAAGTGACTTTATAATCAGAGAGAACTACTAAATGTAATGAAATATATAAAAGGCTGCATATGTTTGTACACACATATAGCAACAGCACACACTGCATGACTGAGCGCTCTGAGTGTGTGTGTGTGTGTGAGCAGTGTCACACTGAATCTGTGTGTGTTGTCTATCCTGTGTGTCAGCGCCTTGATATTCTATCTTCCTGTCAGTCTCCACCCTCCTGACACTCAACATCACCGTCACCCTCAGGCAACCCGAGCATCTCTGGCGCATTGAACAGTGCAAACCGCCTCAGCAAAGACCCGCCACAAAAATACACAGCTTGCATGCACACAATTGTGTCTGTATACACTAGTGCAGACTCCCCCACATACTGGCAAAATACACACATGCTGAGATGAAAGGAGATTTAGGGTGAACATGTTCCAGACACCAGCATTTCTGGAAGGTAATCACCAAAACAGTTACCACAGAAAACATTGTACAAACATTGTGCATTACTGTAAACATGATTTTTGTGTTTTTACAGACTGAAGTACAAGTCAAAATTATTTTATGTGGTAATCGACAAGCTACAGATGCTGTCCATAAAGCTTAACCTGTATTAAATACAGAACATTCCTTTAAAATAAAGGGGAGTGTCAAATTAAAATTTTTGCCAGAGCACAGAAAAGTGGGGCCTTCTCAAAACTAAGCAATTCTGTAATCCATCATAGTGTTCTCCAGGCTTGTGTCTGGACACAATGTAATCTAGATCAACACAGGGCTCCATATAGAGAAAATGTTCTACTGGGAGTGTGTTACAGACAGAGTAAGAGAGGAAGCACCTGCTGCAGAGCATCTTATCAGGACACTGAAAATGCAGAACATCTTCACAGGCTTGTATCTAAACTATAATTGACAGTATGCGGATTATGCTGTTGTACTGACTGTTGTTCTTGGAGGACATTGATCCCTATGGGAATGGATCTTTTAATCATTTCTGATCCAAGTAGTGTATTTAATGTAGCAGTGTTTCCTACACAATCTGTTTTATTAGGCAAGCCTACATCTATACCGACTCCAACTACATAATATGAGAGACTACATAATATATGAGTAATCAGGCTGGATTGAAACATTGCCTAACTATACTAAATATACCACTAAATATTTCTGTAACATTTTCAAATTTTTTTTTAAATACAGTTTATTACAGCAACTCTTTGTGAATGTGCAGCTAATTTATTAGACTGATTCAAACCGATAACTCATGAGTCTTTTGAGCGATTCATTAAAAGACTCCTTAGAGTAATTTGTCTGTGAATGTCACTACACTGCTCATGCTATATGTTAGTTGTTGAGTGCAGCCAGCAAAGACCACTACAGATTATTAATTACTTATCTATAATCTGTAATCAAATTACTTCACTGATTACTTCATAGATCACATTACTAATGACTTTGGACCCACTTTATATTAGGTTTCTTTAAAGAGCCCACATTATGCTAATTTACAGGTTCATGATTTTATTTTGGGGGTCTACTAGAATAGGTCTACATGCTTTAATGTTCAAAAAACTCATTATTTTTCTCATACTGTACATTTCTGCTAAACCTATTTTCATCCTCTGGCTCAAACGCACTGATTTAGGTCCTGTCTCTTTAAAGCCTCCCTTTCCGAAAAGCCCAGTCTGCTTTGATTGGTCTGCTGGCCACGTCTGTTGTGATAGGTCAACCGCATAGAGCATGTGTCGGAAATGTAACGCTTCTTACCATAACTGAGTTTCAGGCTTCCTTAACAGCTGTAAACACTATTGTAACTATGGTAACAGTGGCATCAGTTTGGGAGAACAAGCTGATCAACCCGAAACACCTTCGCAAGCACGATTTGAGCAGGACGTTTCACAGTGGTAAGTTTTAATTTTGTAGCTTTCTTACAAGTACACTGTTGATTATTGTGAATCTAACAAAGCTTCAAGTAAAAGACACGTAGTGCATCTAAGTTAGTCATCTTTCACTGGAATGGGTGCAGCCAAACTTTTTTCGCCAGAGCTATGAACGGAGAGCAGAGGCTTACTCCCGGTTGGACATTACTGGGTGTATTAGAGAGTTAGTGAGCAAGTTATCCGTGGACTACCGTGGAGAGCGGCCATAACATTACAGCTTGTAATTATATAATTTTATAAGACTCTTCAGATCGACCATTTTGTTACACAGTTTTAGGTGAAAGCCAGCCCACAGCTGAATAGTAAACCCTTACCAAAACAATAACATTACATAGCAAGTTAGATGAGCACTACCGTGGATTGCAGACATAAATTACCGTTTGTAAAAATAAATCCATCTCCACACTTGATCACTATTCATGATGGTAAGAACGACAAAAAATCTGCATAATTCTACACAATTGTAGGTAAAAGTGGGCCCACAGCTGATTAGCAAAACTATTTCAACACAATAACATTAGCCAGCAGGTTAGCAGAGGCCTACAGCTGTGCACTGGGTGTACATTGTAGCTACAACACAAAACTCCGCATTTGAACTCTTGTAGCAGATAAATCCACAAATAATCAAGCGCCAGATTGTCCCAACAAACTGAGAACTGCACCATCTTTCAGGAGTAACCATCTTGAAATTCAGCATTAGTTGTGGTTGTACTGCTGGGGAATAGTGGTAAAAATATATTTTAACCACTGATTCTTCAATTTGTTTGCCTTTGGAAGTCCAAACAAAGAGGTTTTGCTTTTGCAGTGAAGAAAACAGCATCTTCTCGACATGGCGACAACACTAACCCAACTCATCCTGGCCTCAGCTATAACTACATTTGTTTGAGGGCGGGCCAAAATAGCCCTTAGGCGAACATTATGCAGATGTGTTACATAGTGACGTAGATACTTTCCGGAAGAAATGGCTGCACTACAATCCAGCCGTTTCTTGTAGTTCTTGAGCAGTGTTTTCTATGGAAGAGAACTCCCTTTTGCATGGACTTTGTGCTTTGTAACTTTGCAGACCTTTTACATGCACAAACAGCTATATTACACACTAAAGGAAAGGTAAATCCTAAAAAGCATAATAGGGCCTCTTTAAGTACTATACTATAATGTACTTATTATGCACATATGTGTTGTTACATTGTACTTACATTTAAAGTACTTGTATTTTATAACATCTGTTGTTGCACTGCTAACCTTACCCCTAACCCTAAACCTATTCTAAACCCTAACCCTACCTCTACCCCTATTCCTAAACCTACCTGTACCCCAACCTCTGTAGCAGAAAATGTGAATATTATGAGAATTTTGTAAAACAACATGTAGTAACACAATAAATACATTGTATTGTATGTATTTTAATGTTAGTACATAGTAGTTAAAGACACCTAATATACACTGATGAGCCAAAACATTATGACTACTCACAGGTGAAGCAAAAAACATTGAACATTTCTTAACAAGACCACATGTCAAGGTCTGGGTAGATTAGATGGAAAGAGAACAATTAGTTCTTGTTATCAATATGCTGAATGCAGGAGAAATGGGCAGAAGTAAAGACCTGAGTGACTTTGACAAGGGCCAATTTGTTATGTCCAGACGACCGGGTCAGAGCATCTATGTAACGGCAAGGCTTGTGGGGTGCTCCCGGTCAGCAGTGGTGAGTACCTACTGACAGTGGTCCGAGGAGGGACAAACCACAAACCAGCGACAGGGTGTTGGGCACCCAAGGCTCATCGTGAAAGCTATCCCGTCTGGATTGAACTGACAGAAAGTCTACTGTGGCACAAGTCACAGAAAATTTTAATGATGGTTACAGGAGGAATGTGTCACAACACACAGTGCATCGAACCCTGATGCGTAGCCTCAGACCAGTCAGAATGCCCATGATGACCCCTGTCCACCGTCGAAAGCGCCTACAATGGGCACGTGAGTGTCGGAAATGGACCTTGGAGCAGTGGAAGAAGGTCGCCTGGTCCGATGAGTCCTGTTTTCTTTTGCATCAAGTGGATGGCTGTGTATGTGTGTGCCGTTTACCTGGGGAAGTGATGGCATCAGGATGCACAATGGGAAGATGACAAGCTGGTGGAGGGAGTGTGATGTTCTGGGAAATATTCTGCTGGGAAAACCTGGGTCCGGCCATTCATGTGGATGTCAATTTGATAAGTGCCACCTACTTAAACATTGTTGCAGACCAGGTACACCCTTCATGGCAGTGGTATTCCCTGATGGTAGTGGCCTCTTTCAGCAGGAAAATGCGCCCTGCCACACTGCACACATTGTTTGGGAATGGTTGAGGAACATGATAAAGAGTTCAAGGTGTTGCCTTGGACTCCAAATTCCCCAGATCTCAATCCGACTGAGCATCTGTGGGATGTGCTGGACCAACAAGTCCGATCCAGAGCAGCACCACCTCGCAACTTACTGGACTTGAAGGATCTGCTGCTAATGTCTTGGTGCCAGATACCACAGGACACCTTCAGGGGTCTTGTAGAGTCTATGCCTCAGCAGGTCAGCGCCGTTTTGGCAGCACGCGGAAGACCAACAGCATATTAGGTCGTAATGTTTTGGCTCATTAGTTTAAAGTACGACCATCACTTTAAGTTACTTTCTAAAGCCCGTTCCAACATCCTGTCTGCAATGGACGGGTCGCATCAAAAAGTAAATTGCTCCAATTATATTAAATGACGTTGTCTACACTGGATTTGTCTGACGCGTTGCATCGCAGTAAACAGATACACCGTTCCCTTTTTTTTTTTTTTACAGCACACAGCTGATTGTACATGAACATCATCTTTTTTAGAACTTTCGCTTTTACACGTCCTGTGTACAGCCTCAAACTGCAAGTTTGTTGACCTTTGACAGTCGAATTCGCCGCGTTGACTGATAGGAAGTTGCTTGGTTTGATGGTGACCTCTATGTGGGCGGTGCTTCGTGCAGCTACACTGAATATTCCAAGTGGACAAGGATATCATTTTAGAGGATAGTTTCTTTTTAACTTCACTTTCCCAGACTACAAAGTACAGCATTAAAAAGAGGCTGCTTGGTTATTAGTTTTTTGCTAGTTTCACACGTGCTCAACATCTGCCCTTGCCTATTTTGCCTGTGGAATTTTGCCATTCAAAGGTAAATGAAACCGCACCTTTATACTGCTCCGAGAAATTTAACACTGTCAAACAAATTTAAAAAATACCAATTAACACATTAACATTGGCAGCCATAAAATACTAAAACTAAAATAAAAACTAAAATTAAACTTAAAAACAATATTAAATCCATGGCTAATTGTATCAAAACCATGGTTTCTGAAAAACAAAAATCAAAACAAAAAAACATGGTTGTTACAGTCATAATTACTAAAATACACCATGGTTAATTTATATTAGGCTTAACACTACCCCTAATCAAAGGAGCGAAAGGGAGAAAGGAGCCTCAGGTTGTTCCTGGCAGGGTACCCATCCTTACATGCTCCATATGGTTAGGATTAGGGATGGGGGTGGGGTTAGGGCATCTTCTGCCTGCCAGAAATAAACCCAGGTACCACCGATGCTGAGCCATGGGAGAAAGCCATCACCCTTTGTTCCTCGGACCAGAAAGTAAATGCATGCGACCGACATACTTACCCAAATCGAACCTTTCTCTGAACCCACTGACCTTCACTGTGACAAAACCATTGCGAGGAAGTCAACCTTCATGTGAATTTGTATTTATTATTATAATTAAGAGTGGAGACAGGAAATAGGATGGGTAGAAGAATGGGTCAAAAGGCATATTCGAACTCGGGTAGATCATGGTAAAAAATGTATCTGCACAATCTTTACTCTACATGCCACTGCAGCAATACAAACAACACACTTTGTCGTAAATTTCTAAAGTTCCATCAGACTACTGGGGTGCAAATAGCAGTGATGTGTGGTAGGTGCTATTTAAACCTGGGTGCAAATAGTCATTCTGTAAAAACAAAATTACACCTTCCACTTCCAACTTCAACAAAACTTAAATTCAAAATTATAATAACCTTCACCCTTAAGCTGTAGCAAAAATACAAACATACATGTGTATAAATATAATTCATGTTTTAAATGCATTCCATGTAAATATTCTTTAAGAAATATGTGTAACCCAAGTAATTGTAACATAATTGAATTTCAGGAACTGTAATCTGATTAGAAGAATTTAAAATGTAATCAGTTTGAATACTTTTTCATATAGCAGTAATTGGCTGACACCATGTAGTGCCACAGTCTGAACAGCTATCTATAGTAGCATAAATTTCACTTAGTGGTTTAGAATTTTACTCACAGCCAATCATCATCATGGCCACGGCGAAGATCTTCTCTCCGTCAGTGGTGGGCGCGATGTTCCCGAAGCCAATACTAGTCAGGCTGGTCATAGTAAAGTACAATGAGGTGATGTAGACCGAGTCTTTGCTGGGTCCGCCCTCCCACTTCCCCGTGCCGCTGGTATTGAAGCGATACGGCATGCCGACGGCTTCTCCCAAAAGATACAGCCAGCTGTCCGTACGGACAATGTTTGCCACCTCGTCAATGACCTCGTAGTCACCGATGCTGTACCATATACAGGCCAACCAATGAGCAGCCAGACCAAACACACAAACCAGCAAGATAAGAACCGCTGCCCCATATTCAATGTAGTGGTCCAGCTTACGGGCCACACGGCCGAGTCGTAATAATCGCACCACCTTCAGTGAACTGAAGAGGCTGCTGATTCCCTGCAAGAAATAAGAGTATAATTGTAAGATTATTCTATGAAAATCAGTACATAATTGAAGTAGTCATTTAGCATATACTTTTGTCCAGGAATTAAACTGGGATCTTTGAGGTGGGGGAACCCTAACACCTAACCGTTACAGACTGTTCCGCCCCAATTTAACACCTGCTTTTATCCAAATCTAAGCCTAAACTGGTCTCCCAGCCTCGTCATGTTGGTTTTAGAGAGAGTTTGGGCACTTAATAGCTATAAAGTCTGTAAAAAACCAGCTGCCCTACCAGCTAAACTGATTGAGCACCAGTTTGGCCAGGCTGGTAGACCAGCTTAAACCAGCTAAGCCCATCTTAAACCATCTAAGATCAGCAAACCAGCCTAGGTACTTTTTTTAGCAGGAAAGTGGCCATAACAATTCACTAATTACAGGTACAGTTTTTCTGAGTAACCTAAGGTTAAGTGTCTTGATCAAATGTGCAACAGAAGCCACTTTTCCACTATCAGGCCAGAGAGAGCCAGGGTTATCAACTGGCTAACCGGGGCCAATAGCTTCGGACCTAGAGCCGTGAGACCAAAATCGATCTGCATTCCCACCATCGGGCCAGTAGCCCCCACAGTGTTGCCCTAACATCCACACTTAACACGCCGCCCTAGTGCCAACGTCATACACCCCACCCTTTTTACAAACAAGAGGGAAGCTCAAGCTGAGGTATCATGTTATCTAGTTATCTAGAATATCGAGTTTATATCATTTGCAAACATTAGCTAGCTAGCAAGATAAGTTAGCGTTGACAACTTACCGACTGTAACTGCCATGGTGTCCCAAGTGGTCTCTCCACTAACAGCGGGACAATGTCCCTGTACACTGTCCATGATCTCGAACCATGGAAAGTTCTTTCTTTGGGCACCGCTTTGTCTGTTGGGCATTTTAATGGATTTGTACTGTACCTGCAATCTTTAAAAAAAAATTTTTGTTTTTTTTTGAATCTGCACCACTGTACGCTGGATACACAACCTGGCAAGTTCGGCGAAACTCTCCTTTTGACATTGACCCCATCTCCATCCCCACTGGGTGGCCCCGGGAAAGCCCAGAGGAGGCACGATGAAGCCCCGGAAGTGACTGGGAATGCAACTGGCCCTGGCATGCACATGCACGCCCTCATTTGGCCTGATAGTGGAAACACAGCTAGTGATAGTTCACGGGATTCTACTTGTGGGATCTAACCAGCAACCTTTTAGTTTCAATTCCAGATCTATACTTACAAAACTATGCCACCTCAAAGGTTAAGATTTCCTCAGTACATGTACATTGTTTCATTTAGATTAACAAATTTAACTTGATCATTATTAACTCTGGTAATACTGAGTTACAGGTATCTTGTTCCATATTTCACACTATTCATAATTTACCCTGGGTGAGTAATTCACATTGTATATCTTTGACACTACAATTCAAGGATAGCACTGCAAAATCAGTGGTAACCCTGCTCTGGAGTAAGGTTTCATAACCCTCCCTTTCAATATTTAAAGTGTGAAACATTGCTTAAAGGTGCACTCATTCATTTTTCATTCATTAAAAAAAGTTTAACTCCTAAAGACATGAATTGTAAAATTGGAAATCATACCCACTCACATTAAAATGAAGACTCCAGTCATATAAGTAACCTTATATAAGTAACCTTTTATTCTACAAGGAGAGGGTCCTCACATGGGGCTGCCATGTTAGAATCACATGACCAGCCGAATACTACTTGCTTAATCTCAGTAACCGTCCTGTTATTTGACACTTTCACTCATTGATTAAAGTAATCATGGCTGACTGTGAATACTAAATGTACTAAATACTAAATGTAGTGAATACTAAATTTCTACAATGGCCAGCCTAAGATGGTTTGCTGGTCTAAGATGGTTCTCCCAGGCTGATTAGCTGAAAAATGCCCAAAACCCCTCTAAAACCTGGCAATAGCTAACCAGCTAAGGCTAGTTTAAGCAGTTTCTTTTTTCCAGTTTGGTAATCATTGATTGGGATTCGAAAAGGTCAGTGGGAAAAAAAAGGGTCAAAGTTGGAATTGTTTGAACTTTGAGTGGTGCATTACAACTCTTGATCTGCATGTAACGCTGCCGGGGGTAATGCTGTAGCTTGTTGCTTTGCTTGATAGAGTTCAGTGCATTGGGGAGTGTTGATGCATGTCATGTAAAAAGTGATTCATGGATGGGTGAACCAATGGATGGTCCTCAAAATCTAATTCTCTAATTCTACCCTAATACTCAGAGATCCTGTTAATAATACATCACTTTCCTCAATGTATAAAACCAGGCACTATGGAATATTGACCAAACCGTTAAAACAGCCCCACTGCCATAGGTCGAGCATGTGTAAGGCTGGGCATAATGCGTGTAATTATGAATATATACAGTAGATATCAATACGAAATTCCAGTTGTTGCTCTGGGATAACACTGCTCATAACTGTTGGCGTTTCCCCAACCCAAAATCAAAACCTTAATCCTTTATGCTCTGAAGGTGTTTTTAAAGATTTCCTGTTTCTCGGCAAAAAAAAAAAAAAAAAGATAAAAAATAGAGAGAGAGAGTCAAGGAGAGACAAGTGTTTGGTATAATTGTAAAGAAAACTTTTCTGATTTTTTAAAGATATAGATTATGATACATTCTGAGACTCTCAGCATAAGACACTGCTGAATTTTTTTTTTGTTGCCAAAAATGATCCCCCCCCCAACTTATTTTTCTTATTTGACATTATATATCTCAGGGTGTAAATAAGGTGGCTCAGAAAAAATGGCTTTTGTTTTGTTCCCAATCATTTCAACTGTATCTGAGAACATTTTTGTGTTGATACGACAAAGCAATCAAAAGTTATAGCATTACCAAAATAATTTATCATAGTCTTCAAAAACATCTCCAAGTGTCTAAAAGCCTCTCCAAACAAATAAAACATAATAATTGTACATAAGAACTAATTACACATACAAACACAACAATGACTAAAGGTTTGCATAGCATGCAGACATGATTTTAGTAATGAGGTTTCACAGAATGTGTAAGCACAAGTCACATTTTATGATACTTTTGTGTCCTTTTTTGATCTTTAGAGTGTGGCACTGTCCTTTTCCATTGTATAAAAAAAATAAAAAAGGGAACGTGATGTTAAAACATCTCCTTTTGTGTATTGCATTAGAAAGAAAGTTTTTAGACGACATGAGGGAGAGTAAATTATGAAAAAAAAGTTTCATTTTGGGGTTAACTATTCCTTTAAAACATACTGTATGTATTAAATTATGGTAGCAAAAAATAAAATAAAAATACATTTAAATTACATCCATTTGCACATTTAAATCAATATGCAACTGCCTCTCAATCAAACTCGAAACCAGCCAGCACTGAGATTACTTTTGTGAGAATAAATTATTTGAATTTGTGAAGAAGGCTCACTCCACTGGATTTTATCTCAATTCCCTAAAGCTTTTCAAGTCTGCGCTGACATTGTCAGTGAGGACCGCATATGATTATTGCATATGCCAGTTTCAAGAGGTTCAACCATTTCAATTTCATTTTTCTGCATTAGGAATGAATGGAATGTGGCTATGACTCGTTCAAGTGTGCTGTCATGCCAATAAAATAAAAAACTAATTACGCAATAATGCTTCCTCTAGTCTTGAGTGATGTCAGTACTGGATTGTGATTGTAAGTGTACAGTATATAACAATATAATATCAAATTATTCATCTGGAGTGTTTTGTATGGAGTGTGAACGTTGAACAGTAAGTAGCACCTGCAGTATGACGATCTTTTGTAAGGAACACATGGCTCCAGATGGCACAAAATCTATTTTAAATGCGCTTCTAAAGGTATGGAAGGGGACGTCTCCTAGATTTCATAGCTTCACCCTGTAGTTAGGTCACCATCTGCTTATATACATTGCCCTGCAGTAGTTTGGCTTGTTCTCTGTATGAAGAAAGAAGTACCATAACAATGTCTCAGGCGGTGGCTCTTTCCTGCCAGCAGCATGAGCAGAGAAAAGAAGGGTAACTGGTGTTGACGTGCCCAGCACAGACATCCTGAAAGAGGACTGTGTGTCAGCACTATAATCTCCTGTCCTGACACAATGCTGTTCCGCTGCAGGCCCCGCTGCAACAACCTGACAGCTAAAGCCCAAGAAAAAAATTTGGCTTTGAGTGTGCACTTCCTACTGAGGGATTAATGCAAGGAGTCTGTGCAAAATCCAAAACCAAGGACGGTATCTGACAGGCATGAAATCAAAATGGACCCAATTTACTTTCTTAATACACTGCAAACAAATAATTTTCTTAATTGGTATCTTTTTCTTGATTTTAAAGAAATAAATATTAAAAAATCCTTACAATTTTTTACTTTAAGCTTAATTGTGTAAGATATTATGACATGTTTTCAGACACTATATCTTGAATTAAGTTTAAATTTTCTTCTCATTTTGTTAAGATTTATGATTAAAACAAGAAATAAAATTGCCAATGTGGTAAGAAAAATAAACTTAATTGAAGGTACATTGCTTAAAAAAAAAAAAAATAAATAAATCGTAATATCTATTTTCTAATATACATTTTAGTTTTCAAGTACATATATGAGCATGTTTAAAAATAAATAAATAAATAAAAACAAGACAAAAACACCAGCCCTGATCTCATTATCATAGACGCTGATAGGCGCTTAAAAATACAACATGGAAATATTGATAGCATAAACATTTTTACATATTACAGATTTAGAAACATAAAATATTTCTGAATACTTTATATTATAAATATATTTGTAGTTACATTTTTATTCATTAATAGATAATTTACATCCCTTAACCCTACCCACTTTTCAACAATATAAAAACATACAGTAACAGGCAATAATATATACATAATATTAAATTGATATTTTAGAGCCAGTAATCCCATAAATACCCCTAAACCTAACCCTAACCATTTCTTAATGATAAAAAAAACAAAACAAAAAAAACAGCAAATTTTGAATGTTTACATGGTGTGGGATTTGACTGCTAATCACTTGACCAAAATCATTAAATAAAGACTTAAATTTGGGTCTATTCCTCACACAGCTCTGTCATATGGCTTCTGAAGACTTGGATTATAGCTCACGAATAGAGTGGATTACTTTTATGATTGTTATATGGTGCTTTTGTGATGTTCCTTATTTTAGGCTGCAGTATATTCAGAAAACTCCCACAAACAAAATAAAAAATAACTGATTAAGTATTGATTACATTATCATTTTAACATTTTAAAGATTTAAAGTTTAGTCTTGGTTAAATTGATATAATCATTTGAAACGATTTTAAAACAGCACCAGAAATCTCACAGGACAGAATAAAACCTTTATGTCAAAATAGGTAAATGCGTCAACTCTGTTATATATGTAAACATGATTATAAATATGTGGAGGCAAGGGCGTGGTCGAGCGTTCGTCTTGGGAGAGAGGAAGCGGTAAGGGTTTTCACCTGAGATGAATTGCTGGTAATTGCTGTTTCTATGTTTACAGTAAGAGATAGGGGAAATAAAAAGGAGCCAGACCTCAGAGTGGGAGAGAGAGCCCAGCTGACAAGTCGTGTGTGTGTTGGCCGCTGCCATTCTCAGAGCGTTTGAGTGTATCTGTGAAGCTTTAGCATTACGCCATCAAGCGAACGTGTTTTCTGTTATTAATAAATTGACCTTTGAGTTGCATTCGCCGTCTCCCGCTTCCTCATTCCTTGAACTTGTTACAAAATACAATAAAATCAACTGATTAATTTCATGAATTCAATATCCATGTTTTCAATAAGGATTCATAAAAAAATAATTTCTATAAAGTTGTTCAAATGTAAAATGACGTTTTAAATGCTGTCAATATTGTACGCTTCAGTGTCTATACAAACGTAGGTGAGTGTACAAATGTTAGAACCATACTTTACGTAAGAATACACAAGAAAACTCATAAAATCACATTAAAAACACAGATTAAGAATATTATTATTTTTTTTAGCGCACGATTCATCAATAAACCTTATTACAAAGAAACAAAAATGTTTTTTCTTCATAATCTTTTATTAAAATGTAATAACTTGCCCCACCTCTGATATGACTTTCAGATTACATCACCTAGGCCACATGGGCTATTGGTTAATATGAATAATGACATGTTACAATAAGGCTGGATGCAGTATGTAAAAAATAGCCAAATATGTAAATACATATTTACAGTATACATTAACCAAGCATGCTGTAAATATTGTTTTGTTAGTTCATATTACCTAAAGCATTAACCAATTTTAATTTATACTACCTTACTGTAATGTGTTACAATATTAACCAATAGCCAAATATTTTAGGTTACTTTTGTAATTATTTATTTCTAATTACATTTTAATATAACTGTATGCTTTGCTTTTTTCTGTGTATTTTTACTTTCTTATTAGTTAAATTTTTGCTTTTCACTTCCTGTTTTGCTCTAAGGTGTCCTTGAGTACTGTGAAAGGTGCCAACAAATAAAATGTATTATTATTATTATTATTATTATTATTATTATTAATTAGCTATTTAGGTATTGTTTTAGGCTTTTGTTGTTGTAAATGCCAAAAGTCAATAGCTGTGACTCCATTTTGGTATGGAATGCCCACTTTTCACAACAGATAAAATCAAGTTCCACTTACATTTTTTGTTAAATATGGAAATGTAACACATTACTACAGCAAAATGCTGTCTCATGTTGACTGAAGATCTGTATGACAGCTGATATTTTCATAAACCTAAAATCAAATCTGTCACTTACAGTGTTTTTTACACTATTGGATTTATTTATAGATTACTGCGCTATGCTACTATAAAAATCATTGACTATCATCAATCTATTTTCTTTCTTTCATTCTCTCGCTTCCGCTCATGCGCACACACACACACACATGCACACATGCCACACACAAATGCACACTACCTTGCAACTGTAGCAAGGGCTCGAGTAAAGCAGCGCAAGCCTCCTTTGCTAGTTCTAAAGTGACGTTTTCGAACTAGCAACGGAGGCTTGGGCTGTATCAAAAAAAGATGCTGAATTTGTGGTGGAAGAAAGTAGTTCCACTCACAAGAGCGTTTTACAGATGAAAACCATAAAATGTCTTGAATTACATAAAATGTATATTTCAAAAATATAAAATTTATATTTTATATAAAACCCTGTACGATGTCTTAAGGTGTGGTAAGTGGAATTATTGACTCCTGCCCGTTGAATTATTGAAAAACAATGCATATTGTAATATATAAAATATAATTTTTCAAGTCACTCTTCCTCTGTGCAATATTTTCTACGTTTATAAAGCCTTAAAGGAAATCATATATAGCTATTTTGTTATGATTTCAAGTTAAATATGAATTTTCTTTTTTTTTGCTTTCCTTTTGAATGCACCACTACTCCAGTGTTTGTGATCCATTTACTATATTTACTGCTCTATATATTTTAGCCTGTGAATTGTAATATCAGATAACTAACACATGGCACTCAAACTTCAGTGGCCGCTACTCATTTAAGGAGGGCTTTTCAGGGGACTTTTATTTAAAATATTCTTTAAAAAATCCAAAAGCAGGGTCATCATATGTGACCAAAACACACACCAACATACATGCACACACTCATGCCTGTAAGGAAGCAAAGTGCAGATATGCTAAAAAACATAATTGTTTGTCATGCATAATATATATTTAAGCAATATCACATGAGTAAGAGTGCAATGTTGTCACAGTCTGTCTCCCTCATGTCTTCAAGGACTCTTATTTTGAAGTTTTCTACTGGACTACATCTCCCATAGTTCACTGCCCTAATCACTTCCATCTGTTCATCATCATCCGCACCTGCCTTCCATTCCCTCATTAGTTCCCTGTGTATATATACCCTCTAGTTTTGTTCATCATTGGTTAGTCTTTGAAGTGTTGAGTTTATAAAGTGTTATGTTGTGTAGTTATTTTGTGATGTTAAGCTTTATAGTTTGATCCACTCCAGCGTTTGTTTAAACTCCTGCATTTACTGTTAAATTATTGAAAAGTATTTACTCCTGCGTCTCCTCTCTTCCACACCAAGTACCCAATGTTACAAATATGGCCCTAAATCAGTACGGCTGGTAATCACAGCCTTGCTGATTTAGAGCCATACAGCACAATTGCAGGTGTGATATTGCATATTTACAACAGTTCAATGAACAAGTACATTTAAAAAATGAGGAAAAACTAAGTACTATCACAAAAAATTAAGTTGTGCATGAAACTACTTTCTTACGCGACGGATCAGAATCTGCCATTGCTAGTTCAAAAGATGCACCTAATCCTCCATTACTAATTTACAAATGTCACTGTAGAACTAATAATGATGGCTTGGGCTGTTCCTAACTAGATATTGGAGAAACAAGGATGGGTGTGTGTGTGTGTGTGTGTGTGTGTGTGTGTGTGTGTGTTAGAGAGAGAGAGATTGAATGTGTGTGATTACTTGCGTTTGTCGCGGCTCAAGCAGAGATGCTGTAGTGTGTTGGTCAGCTTGCTGAAGAAAATGTCATATTGGTCAAATGCATCCTATGTTCTCTGTGGAAAAATAGCCATCTGACCGGGGAGTATTCCTCCCTAATTCTCGGTAGCTGGTGAAGCAAGAGTCATGCACTTTAGAAACTGTTCTTTCTGCCACCATGTTGAATGTTAATATTTCTCCAATGTGGAAAATCATGTAAAAGTTAAGCACCTTAAGTTTGTTTAATAACTCAGTCTATTGTGTCTCTCAGCTGTGATAAGTCTTAATTCTGAAGCTGTAGTGTAGTAGTAATCCAAGCGATCATGGAGTGAGAGACAATGTTGATGACTTCAAAGAAACCACTCTCTGACGCTGACTGACAGGGCTGACTCAATGCACGTCAACTCAGCTGGCTCATAACACACAAAAATTGTCAAATACATCCTATTTTCACAGTGTAAAAATTGACGTTGCGGTAGCCGGTGTGCAAGATTCATTCACCACAGAAATTGTTTTCTCCTCCGTCATGTTGATTAGATCTCCTCAAAACACTAAAACTCTGGTATTTACTAAGCGCCTTCAGTATGTTTTAGATTTTTCTGTCTGTTATGTCTCTCAGCTGTGATAAGCCTTAATGCTGAAGCTGTATTTCCCAGCTGTACTGTTGTAGTAGTAATCCGAGAGATCATGGAGTGAGAGACAATGCAGATGACTTCAAAGAAATGGCTCGCTGACTGACTTGTGCTGACTTAATGCACATCAAACTTTACTGGCTGATAACACATAAAAATTTGTCACCAAATTGCTGGCTAAAATCTTTAATGCCAGAGGGAAAAATGATAAGACACACATCTAGCTCTTTTACACATCTGTGCTGCTCTTACACTTTAGTTTAGAATGCCAGAAACACAAGCAGAGTGATACAAAGAGTGAAGCATACGAGTGCTGATGGTGTGAGACATCAGTTCTCATGGAACATCTTCCATCCAAGAATCTAACTTTTATATATACATATATATCAGAGTTTCCGCTAAGAAATGTTGGTGCCGGCCAATGTGTCTGGGAATGATTAAGTTTGCTGGACAAACTGTAAAAAATCCGGTAATGTCATTTAGCTGTTTATTTTGCTCTATTTTTAACACAATGTACTATGCATAATAATGCAATATAATAATGACACACAATCAAGTCAAATTAACAATAATGGTCCTGGTTTCTTTCGTAACCTCCGTTCCCTGATAGAGGGAACGAGACGTTGTGTCGATGTAGTGACACTAGGGGTCACTCACTTTTTGAAAAAAGGCCAATGGGAATTGGCAAGTGGAATTTGCATGCCACTCCCCCGGACATATGGGTATAAAAGGAGCTGGCTTGCAACCACTCATTCAGGCTTTGTGCTGTGGAGCCGAGACAAGGTCCCGGCCATTTCAGCGGGTAGTTCAGTATTGTGGCAAGAGGGACACAAAGTCTCATTCCCTCCATCTGGGAACGGAGGTTACGAAAGTAACCAGGACATTCCCTATCTGTCACTCACTCAACGTTGTGTCGATGTAGTGACACTAGGGGTCCCTATACGAAATGCCACAATAAGCTGAACTGTGTTACATGGACTGGCGGTGTGAGACGGCAGACCACTGTGTGCCTCGAAGCCAGCGCACCAGGCCAACACGTAACCTCCCCCAATGCTCTTATGAGCGTCGAACGGTCCTTTGGGAACAAGTCAACTTGCCCAACAAATAGGGACAGGCTAGTCCAGCTGTGGCCTCTTTTCCTAAATTTTGTTTACCAGCAGGGGCCATAAGTGTCTATGTTGGGGGGGTGTCACTCCCAAGGGGAAGACACAGCAGAGACCACACCCTGCCTGGAGGGGGGGTTGCATTTCGAGTGGAAATATGTCACATGGTCTTACCGAGTCTTGTCAGAAGTATGTCATGTGGAGAAGTCCCATGGTAGGTCCTACCCGAGAGGGGAGGAACTCTACAAACATGGTGACCAGGGGCAGAGGACCATCTGCCCAAGGAAGACGCAGTTTACCGACAGGGAAACGATTTAGTGGCAGATATATCACATGGGGTTACCTATGGGGAACCAGTGCATGTGGAGCACCTACCCCCGTACAGGGCTTAGTTAGCACATGTACTGGGCCGGCAGTTAGTTTCTCCGCAAACTCGCCTGCCACAGGGCTAAGGAGGAAAGTCATCAAGGGATCACAACTTGTGAACACGACTGGGAGTCAAAAGCACACGTCTTCACCTCAGGGAAGGGGAAAGGCACAATGCACAAGCGGTACACCTGGCCAGCTGTCCCGGAACTCACCTGCTCATACCTGACAATATACAGGACGAGACCGGCTCAACCCGGAGATTGTAGATCCTCGCAAAGGTGTTGGGTGTTGCCCAGCCCGCTGCTTTGCAGATGTCTGCCAAAGAGGCGCCATTGATCAGGGCCCAGGAGGCCACTACACTACTAGTAGTGTGGGCTCGTAGCCCCACAGGGGGGCGGCACGTCCTGAGCGTGATATGCCATCACGATTGCATCAATGACCCAATGGGCGATCCTCTGTTTGGAGACAGTGCTCCCTTTCCACTGCCTGCCAAAGCAGACAAAGAGCTGCATAGAGCTTCTAAAGCTCTGCGTGTGATCCAAATAGATGCGCAAAGCACGCACCGGACACAGCAACGCCAAGGCTGGGTCTGCCTCCTCCTGGGGCAGCACTTGCAGGTTCACCACCAGATCCCTAAACGGGGTTGTGGGAATCTTGGGCACGTAGCCCAGTCGGGGTCTCAGGATCACGTGAGAGTAGCCCAGACCGAACTCCAGTCACGTTTCGCTGGCAGAGAATGCCTGCAGGTCCCCTACCCTCTTGACTGAAGTGAGCGCAGTCAGGAGGGCAGTCTTCAAAGAGAGTGACTTAATCTCTATCGCACCCTTCCGTAGAAGAGTAGCGATCTCCGTATGCAAGGTAGCGGCGTTCTCGCCCTTCACCAAGGTGAAGCGGATGCCACTGAACCTGGGCGGGCACCTGGCGAACTGAATTGCGTAGCCAAGTCGGACGGTCCGGGTCAGCCATCACGACGGGTTGGGAAGCGCGAGCCACGCGTCTAAGCTCCGGGCGAGGGGGACCAAGTGAACAAACTTGTCGGATGTACGGCAGGTGGGGCCTTACAGCGGGGCGGAGCCTAAGGTGCCACGTCGAGAGGGCTCAAGTTCCGTGGTCGTGCTGAGTCCAGGGACATCGAAGCACTTACCTGGCTCCTGATACCCACCATAGGATCAGCCGGGGAGGGGGGAGGAGGAATATCATCCCCGCAGTCCGTCAGAACCAACCTGGTGTGGGCGTGTTTGTGCCACAGCTGGGCGCCATACCTGCTATAAAGGAATGGTGGCCGGTGGTCATGATAACAACGGCCGTGAGCACCGGATTTGTGACCCAGGGAATGATGAAACCGCTCCTTCTCTGAACGTGTAGGTGCCGCAGTCCTTCGGGCATGTGGCGAATCAACGAAAAGGCAAAGGATTCTCCTCCCAGTCCTCCACCGGGGGATGGAGTGGTCTGCTTACAATGTCTAGGCCTGCAGCAGGTCTCCACGTGCCTGGGTCGCCCATCTCAGGGGCGCTTTGAAGCCTTCCTCTGGTTCTTGGCGGCCGACCGTGAGACGGGTGGCGTCTGCTTCCTGCGGGTGGCTCCATGCCAGGGCCGGGCTGCGGGGGCGGGCTGCAGCGGAGCCGGTGTTGTTGCGGCAGGAGGACGCCCTTGACAACGAGCAGATGAGGTGCAAGGTCTTGACCGCGCCAATGCAGATGTGCTGAATAGCCTCCATCTGCTGATTCACCGCCGAGAACTGCTGGGCGAAGTCCTTGACGGTGTCGCCGAACAGGCTGACCTGGGAGATGGAGGCGTCAAGGAACCGTACCTTGTCAGCTTTCCACATCTCGACCAAGTTGAGCCATAGGTGGCGCTCCTGGACCACCAGGGTGGACATCGCCTGCCCAAGAGTCCGCGCTATGACCTTTGTCACCCGGAGAGCGAGGTCGGTAGCCTGGGTCAGAACTACCCTCGTGCAGTTCTCTTGTTGTCTTGGCTTGGTGCACTTCCAGGAAGAGCCATGGCATGCAGGGCTGAGGCGGCCTGTCCAGCGGCACTACAGGCCTTAGTCACCAGAGACGACGTAACCCTACAGGTGCTGGATGGGGGTCTCAGGCGACTAAGCTTTTCGAGGTGAATGGATCGGCAGAGTATTTCAGCTCGCTGAACACAACCGCTCGGCTCCGAAGTGAAAATCTGCATGAGTGGTTGCGAGCCAGCTCCTTTTATACCCATATGTCTGGGGGAGTGGCATGCAAATTCCACTCACCAATTCCCATTGGCCTTTTTTCAAAATCAGAGGTGTTTGGGGCTCTCCCAAGAGTGACCCCTAGTGTCACTACATCGACACAACGTCGAGTGAGTGACAGATAGGGAACATTTGTTCATTATAGGTACTTTTCCATAAAAATAAAAATAAAAGGCAGTCATGGAATTAAAGTCTAATTCAAAAAATGTTTTCAACAGGGTGCAAAGCAAAAAAACTATCATTTTTCGTTTACAAAGAAATATTAAAATAACAAATATTTAGGTTATATCATATAATTTGTCACCTTGGCTAATATACTTGGCTCTTTTTATTATGACTATTTCCTCTGATGTTTCATAGCAGCACAAAAAAGTTTTGCTGCCAAAGTGAAATCAAACGTGTCCAGTGTTTCTCTACAACTGGGCACGTTTGTCCACCATCCTCCTGTGGTTTCCTTATCCTTCAGAAGATGGCAACGCAAGGCTTTTTTAATGCGATTCAAACAGCTGCGGTTTCCTTCTCCTTCAGAAGATGGCAACGCATGGCTGTTTTAATGCAATTCAGAAGTGAGAAGCTTCTAACTGTGGGCACGTGAGACGCGGGAATAAAGAAGTAATGCAGTCTGCTTTTGCCAATGTGTGGGATACAATGCGGTGCACTCACAGATTCCGCAAGCTTTGGGAAAGTTAAAACCTCCGTGATCACTGGGATGGCATTACGCTGTACACTTGTGGCATGAACTAAAGAGGTTGCTGATGCTTCGTGTTAATATTTTCACCGGACATTGTGTCAGACAATGTTTTAATTTGTCGGACATTTGGATATTTTAACGGTCAGACAGTATATACTGTATATACAGATTTTTTGGTTTTTGTCTTTTTTTGGAGGGGGGGCTCTGATTGTTAACAACACACCTCTGGAGATATGATGATGCCCTAAGAAGCTGGGAAGGGGCTCAGGAACATGTTGCTGGCACAAATTCAAGTACTGTTTATATATCAAATTTGCACATGCAGTGCCTTGTTTCTGAGTGCCATGCCACCGCGGGTCTCTCAGCCTGAGGACCTCCGAGGCTTTGTCCTCACTGGCCCTATTCATAATCCATCCTTGATGTTTATACGGACCCACACTGAAAGAGTAAACACAATCCACACACAGTCAAATTGACTTTCATTCTGTCCTTCTGCGCATCCAGAATCCCTAACTCTTAAAGGAATTGTTCCCCCAAAAATGAGATCATAGAAAATTAAGTAACTTTATTTGGCTGTTGCTTGTTAGACTGCACGATATGTCTGTATGATGTAATCATGGCACTCTGTGTGACATCATGTCAGTACGTTTAGCCAAGACTTTGGTTATAATTTCCCGATTGACAGAAGTTCAGACACTGCCATAAATTTAATGGAGGATTTATTGTAAAGGCTTAAACCCGGCTTAAAGCCGCAATCACATTTACCTTTGCACAGTGAAATTCCGTGAGCGAAATACAGTCATTTCAATGGAAATTGTGCATGGAGTTTAAGTTTGGTGAACTTTGACAGGTGAATTCACCATGTTGACAAATAGGAAGTTGTTTGGTTTGGCAGTGACCTCTGTGTGGGAGGTGCTTCATACACTGAATATTCACAATGGACAAGGATATCATTTTAGCGGTGAGTTTCTTTTTAACTTCAGTCTTCCAGAGTTTAAAGTGCAGCAATAAAAAGAGGCTGCTTGGCAATTTGTTTTTTGCTGTTTTCATGCATTCAATGTCCGCCCGCTGAATTTTGCTGTGTGAAGGAAAATGTAACTGCGTCTTATGACAAAAAATATTTCAGACGGCAAAATCATGGCCAAAATTGTACAGTGTGTGACATATTCTTCGCTATCCCCAGAATTCTGATTCCATGCAAGCAAACACTGCTGTTGCTGCAGGCTTCTATTACTGGGATAGATTACATGTGTGAGCCACTAATGAGCATGACTTCTACATGACATTGCTCTTGAGTGGGGGTAATAAGTCCAGTAACTGCTGATTTTGGCCCACAGATGAGATGTTCTGATTAAAATGGTCTTACCAGATTCAGAATCAGAATGGGCTTTATTGCCGAGTATGTTTACACATACAAGGAATTTGACTTGGTGACAGAAGCTTCCAGTGCACAAACAATAAAACAACAAGACAGAAATAATAAAAAATAGAATAACGAATAAAAATAAGTGAATAGAATATAAAGTTTATATAAAAATACACAATAAGACAAAAATTTACAAATACAATCTGTTATATACAGAAAGTGCAAGGGAATGTAATGTGCGGAAGAGGTAGGGTATGTTAAATAAATATAATTGACTATATATTGAGAGTTGTCACTTGTCTTCTCTTCAAGAGGCTTACACAGACTCTAGTTGCTTTCAAATATACAGCCCATTCTGTAAATTTAAAGCTGAACTCTAAAGCTGATTTTTGTTTTTCTCTCTAATGGGTAAACTTTAAAAAGGAATACAATTTAAAGGTGAACTCATTATTATTATTAATTTTCTCTTAAAGACATGAATTGTAATTTTGCAATATATGTAGGAAATCATAACCACTCACATTAAAATGAAGACTCGAGTCATATCAGTAACCTTATAAAAGCTGTTTTATTCTACATGGAGAAGGTCCGCACATGGGCTGCCATGTTAGAATCACATGACCAGCCAAATACTATTCGCTTAATCTCAGTAACCATCCTGTTATTTGACACTTTCACTCATTGATTAAAGTAATCATGGCTGACAGTGAATACTCAATTTCTACAATGGCATCTGAAACTATTGATTTTAAATGATGCTGCATCCAAGCCAATAGGTGTCAGTGTAAGTCCAAGATGACACAAAGACAAAAGTTACTCTAGTCATATTAGTCTTAGAGAAAAAGCTGCTTTATTCTACATATGGTGCGGGGGGAACATTCATGAGCGTCGCCATGAATATGCACTTTTGAGAATATGCACACATAACAAGCAGAATATTACTTGTGTTATCTCAATAATCTTCTGTAATTGGATGCTTACTCTCTCAGAAAATGTAATCATGACTTAATCAAGAAAAGCACATTTTTACAATGGCATTGGTAACTGAGAATTTTTGCTCTTGCGTGATGCTTAATCTATAGAGATGACTGTCACTGCAACATAAGCAAAACTTTAATGGCATTTTTCCCATTTAGAGGTCATGCAAAAACAGGACCCGTTGTCGAAATGCTGGCAAATCAGCTCTGCCAATATGCTGCCATAAGTAGTTGTAATGTTACCGGAAAAGTTCTGTACTGATACTATTTGTGAACAAAGCCATATAAGATTAACGGTTTGAGCACATACGAGGTCGGGACATGCTGACATAAGAAGTCTGCTGTCAAAGAGTTTGAACCAATCACAAAGTAGGAGCTGATGCAATTTCTTCACTTCATTTAGTTGTAAGCCTAAACGAATGATGACAGTCTTGAAAATCAGGATTATCTACGTTATGTCATCAAATTAAATAGATGCTGAAACAAAGGAGCTTCTCTCCATTCGAGCAGATGAAGAAAACAACATGGAATTTTATAAACAAGGTTCGGGAGGAGCAAGGTCATTTAATCCGACCAATCACATCGCTAGAGTAAGCGTATATAAACAGCCGCTTACCTCTACATGCCGTCGAGTCTTCCAGCATTCGGCCCTGCCCATTGCCCACGAATAGACCCAGGCAGTGACTCGGATCATCGGATGCTACTTCGTTGCAAAGCATTCGCCTTCATCAGAACAGCTGTTCCATCCAAACAGTCTCATTATTCTACAGAAGCTGCCACAGCAGCTCATTTGTTTTTTGCAGTATTGACCACCACCACATTAAGCGTTATATTCTTACTCTGTCTTTCTTTCTATGCTCCATTCGCCAAAGCAGTTTATAGCGTGAAGCTGCTTCCGCAAACTGGCTGCTTCGGCTCTGTATACATGTCAAACAGCTCTCCACGACTGCTCATATGTTCTTATCTAAAATTTCCACCCGGAGTGGTTCATTTGAACGCGAGGGAAACAAAGAAGAACTATTTAATTCAATCACCATTCCAACACTCCACAGCATTTCAATCTGGTTCTCCCGCAGAGGTGATTCCTGTCAGCCTCATTACCTCGCCGCGCAGCTCGTTTAGGGAGTGATCCATTCAGTGATTCTATTTGTCAACTTCTAACATGAATATCACGATTGTTCTGCCCTTCAGAGCATGATTTATCCCATTTGGAACACAGGGGCAATCATGCAACAGCGAACTCCTTCCAATCGAACGATACTCTAATTACAACTTCTTTTCAAACCAACGCAGACATTTTAGTGCGAGCTCGCTGCCACGCAGCACTTGTTCTGACCATTCCACAGCACATTGCAGTTATACACAGCCTCTGTCTGAACAGACATGAGCCGAATTCGGCTCCGCAAGAGGCAGATCACACGCTGCATCCCAACTCATTCGTAATCATTCCGCAGACTCGCCTCACCTCCTCTCAGCATTCGAGCTTGCCGCACAGCCCCGATAACAAGAAGCAATCGCTGCAACAAACTTCCACTCATCTCTACACTATAACATGACTTTCCCTCCTCCTGTTAGGACAAATGCTTCACGCAGCTAAAATCAGTCTATTATTTTATTTTACAGACAGTCTTCTCTACTTTTGCCTGAATCATTGGATTACAAACTTTATTTACAAGCTTGACCATACAACTTAATTGCTGCATGATGTTAAAAGTGTTCAATAATCTGTCATAATTTTACGCTCTACCCAAGTTTAAAGTAACAGGCTTAAATCAACGCCAAATGACTCAGCTTGGCACCTTGCTTTATACTCCAATATTTCAGCTTTTCTGTAGAATTTATTACAAGTCATCAATGTAAACAAATAATTTTATTCACCACACTACTGTAAACTGTGCTCTTATAGTATCTATTAAATCCAACTCTCAGGCACAAACTCTAACTATTTCATACGTCCTCGTCAAACGAGATGAGTCACCCCGTGCCAATAATACAGAGTTATGAAATGACTCGCATTACATTGGAAAACATTCGTCAAAGCTCCAAACCATACGCTTAAGTTAACAAACCTCAAACTAAGGTATTCATCTGGGCACTCAGTTTCAGGTGCCTTCCAATTTCATGACAAACCAACTCTAAATAATGTCGTTCCTATGCACACGTAAGCAAGTTTCCTGACATTGTTTCACATATTTTCCTGACATTTAATCTAGCAAGCAATTATGTTCAGGCATCCGAAGACACTAAGTTTACCACGTTACCATGTTTTCTATCGGCTAAACACATCCCTAAACAGAACAAATGTGCTGTCCAGGTGCCGCAACTGCAGTGTCTTTTGGGCCGTGCGACTAAACCTCCCACTACACCGTAAACAGTGCAATGCACTGTCCAACAGTGCAAAGCACTAGACTGCAAACAGTGAAAATACGCTGTTCAAGCACCCCAACTGTGGCATCTTTAGGGCCATACGACAAATTCGCACTACACAGCAAACAGCATAAACGCACTGTCCAAGCACCGCAACCGGGGCACCTCTTTCAGACTACGTGTCTCAGCCTCCATGCTCCGTAACCCATATTATGCCACTCATACCAAATGAACCATCACCCACCTAGCAACTGACAACCATCGGCTGTTTCAGGTCTTTCCTAAACAGTTCACCATAAGCCTGCATCCATCAATTTAATTCGAAAATAGCCTATCATACACCCTCACGTTGAATGCTGTGCTCAACCCATTTGTACCGCAGAGTGAGTTCTTGCTTATACACAACATAAACGTTTCACACGAAAACATGGGGTCTTCCTGTTAAATGCCATACTGATTCATCCCGTTCATCCTACCATTGTATGCCGTGCGGGCCCATGCATGTGGATCCAGCCACTCGCAGCTTAGTAAATTCAGCATAAACATTCTTACACGAATCGTATGCTCTCCCATTGCACGCTGTGCGGTCCCGCACCTGAGGATTCAGCCCATTCATATCATAAATGCCCATGGAAACACGTATCCTGACATTGCCTCATATGTTCCAGACACCTTAGTTTTTCCACGAAACCTATTCTCTCTGCCAACATCCATCCCTCTACCCCTTCTTATCCATGGGCCACTAGAGCGGGTTCCCACGTAAAGCTTTCTCCACCGAAGAACCCTGCTCCAGACCCATTCCCCTCTTCACTTTATCCCCCTCCCTTCTACCATTTTAACCTCTCCTACTCCAGAACCGTTCCCTGCATGAGGCTGCCTCCGCAAGTGAACTTCATCCAAAATCCCTCCTCAGCTAACCATAATTAAAGCAGAATACATTCCAGGCTCAAAAAAAACATATTGCTGACTCTTTCTCGTTTTTTCTTTTAGAGATCCAGAGCCTTGGCCCTAGAAGCAAACCTGACACCAACCCCAGTTCTTCCCCGTTCAGAACTGAAATTCCTAGAAATCACCCTCTCAGACTCCTTCTCCATGCCCCCCAGGACTCCATTCTTCAAGCCATTTCCCCCCTAACCCTACAAACATACCGGACAGCTTGGAAATGCTTCAAAGATTTCCACCTAAATTACAATCTGGCATTTCCAGATTTTTCTCTCCTCTCCGTATGCTCCTTTGCCTCACACCCCAACAAAATCAAAAAATGACTTATTATCGATCTATTAACTCGTTGCCTAAACACTCTCTGACAAGGCTCTATTTCTCTAAACACCTCAAAAACATTAGACACCATGTTCATCCTTGCACATCAGATACTTCATCAAACAAAGCAAAACAGACCAAACCAAAATAGGGCACCCAATTTTCATTTTAAACCTTCCTATTCCCATCCAGCCCTTCCAATCGCTAGCCCACTATCGACATTACAGAGGATCCCAAACCAAAACCCTTCTAGATCCCCTCTTCGTCGACAACAAAAATCAAGCAGTATCCTGATTCTGGTTCCAAAAATACCTCAAATCCATCCTGCTCAATTCCGCCATCACAGATAAACTATCCTCAAGCCATTCCTTTCGCATCTGCGCTGCAACCACAGCAGCCCACAAAGGCCCGGCCGAACACCAAATACATTTACTGGGCCTCTGGTCATCCAACGCATATCTCAGCTACATCCGCACCAACCGTCTCCATATCAGGATGGTACATCAAGCCCTAATTAGCTAAACGCAATTGTTCACATTCGGGGTCAAAGGTCGCTTGCTTCATCCTCGACTTTCCAATAGGACGGCCCCACCATTCGGACGCAGCAGGGGTCCACTCCGGCCAGTCCGGAAGCCCCCCATCCCACAACGCAGGATGGGCCCGCCTAAAGCACTCAAGGGCTCTCCTGTTCGAATCGTAGTGGGGGTTCTCCCACTCGAATGCAGTGCAAGCTAACTCACATTTATTTGTTTCATGGGATCCCCCGTTGAAGTGCAGCGAGGACTCCCCCATTCGAATGCCATGAGGGTCCCCCCTCCTATCTATTTATTAATAACTAATCGTGATATTCGAGCCTCGAGCCCTTCGCCCAGGACAGCGAGATACAAATGTTTTACACTATCCTCTAAGCAGGATTACATTAACTTGCAAACTACTAAAATGGAGTTTTATAAACAAGGTTCAGGAGGAGCAAGGTAATTTAATCTGACTAATCCCATCGCTAGAGTAAGCATATATAAACAGCCTCTTACCTTTTACATGGCGTCGAGTCTTCTGGCATCCCTCCACCTCCCCTTTCTCCTCCTATCTATTTATTAATAACTAATCGTGGTATTCGAGCCTCGAGCCCTTTGCCCAGGACAGTGAGCCACAAATGTTTTACACTATCCTCTAAGTAGGATTACATTAACTTGCGAACTACTGAAATGATCACATGGGATATTGACATGTTGCCTCAGAATGTTCATGTACCCTGAAATTGACCCCATTCAGCGAATTACTGACAAGCAGCATCCCACATCAAGATATTTTTGCATCAGTTCCAGTGTGTTCACCTTTCCCTTTGTAGCTACAAATAATGCATTGAGTGAGCAACCTCAGAGACACGGGTTCTGGTCCCATGGAAACCAGGAAGTTATCGTGCTCACATAAACAATGGTGAGCGTGATTCAAAGGTTGCAATTTGGCTCTAAAATTACACTTACTCGGCTGACGGTTAGGTTTAGGGTTGGGGTTTGGTTGTAAAGTTTATAAAATATGCATTACTATTTACTGTATTACATCATTTACAACTAAAAATACAACTCGCTTTTGGCGCCACTCTGTGGACTATTTACCTGGAAACTGGAGCTTATATGGGGGCATATGTTTAATATCATTTTTAGCTTCAGCCACTGGGGGAAGTAGTTAAAATTTCGGTAAGCACAGACCGATTTCACCAGCAGAATTTTCAAATTACTGTCACCGAATTCACAGTGAGATCAGCCTGGGAGAAATGAATTGACCGATTACAGGAACATTTGGAGCTTTTCTTACTTATGACAAAATAACTAGCCAACTTCAGCGCAGCTTTTTAAAAGGTCATTCCTGGCAAATGACATCACAGAGTTTAAACAGCATTTTGGTTGTATATGCTTTTTTTTTTTTTTTTTTTTGATTGGACGGTAATTTTCATTTAAAACTGCATGTAACCAGCAAATCTGAAAACTCTTGTTTTAGTGCAATGGTTTATTTGATGGACCTTCGGTGCATCTTCGAGTTTGGCTTTCAAGTCATTATTCATAACTGTTTGTGTTAAGTCAGTTAACTGCCATTTCATTCTTCTCCAATTATGATATGTTTATTTCACTTTATATATCCTTAAAATGCGTAAATTCTCCATAAATTAGTTTAACCACGAATAGAAAGAAGCCTAAATAAATGTGAATGAGTGAAATCACTCACTCGTTCACTCACTCACTCCCTTTATAGTGCATGCCATATTGTGCACTATATAGGGAATAGGGAGTGATTTCAGACTGGTCTGAAGGGCACTAACCTGTTAAAAGCTAAATGCCGGTTTATTAAAGTCACCTCTGATTGGTCAATGACACATGGCAGCCACGAAAAGATAAACCTTTCTCGTTATCATGCTTGACAAGTGGAGCCGCCTCCATTCTGCTGCCACTCCCATTGAAAATGAATAGGGAACTTGCAGGTACAACATATACCATGTAAAACCGGCTTTATACACTACTAGTAGATTGTTTTTAATTCTGTGACCCTGCTTGATCTGTCTGCACATGACATATTTCATTTGTAATTATTGGTTATTGGGTATTTTATGTAATTACATTATATGCAAATCTATAACACATATGTTATCCTTTCTGTAAGAATGTTGCGTAAAAACGTTCAATCTTTTATTTTTTTATTTTTTTTGCATATTTTTGATAATAATTATAAATCGTTCAAAAATAATCAAATAGGGTTCTAATCAAATCGTGACCAAATTTCAGATTTCATGATGCATCTTAATCATTAGGTAAAGAATTGTAATGAAATCAAATCACTGTCAGTGAAATTTGTACACCCATAATCAGGATTAGCATTTACACCTCAAATGCAATGTGGTCGCATGTGTATGTGGTTTAAGGATCATAAAATATTTTCTACCCTTTTTACACCTGAATTTATATCAGCTGAATATTGGGCCATAGAGTAAGAAAAAGCACATATGTTCACATTAACGGTGAATGCGCAGCTGTGCATGCGCAGATGTCTCTCAGTTCTTCAGTAATAGAAGAAGCCCTTTTCTCACTTGATGAGAACACAAGAGCCTGCCCCAGCGACAGAGCAGTTTTTTTCCTAACAATTTTGATGTGCTTTTCCAGTTGCAGGAACCATTAACTCAGCAGGGAGTCCCGACGTTCAAGGGATTATCAGCCTCCTGCTGGCAGATGGTAATGCGTGCTCCGTCTCTCACCTACTGGTTAGTGATTATGTAAATGAAATTTACACTTGAAAAATCAGCTATTGTGACGCCGGCTTAAGCAGACCCGAATCCCCTGTGGTGTTGCTGCTGATTTACAAAAGTTTCTCAATTACAAACCCATGTTTGCTGCACTAATTAGTGACAACAAGTTTTATCCCACTGCAGTGCATCATAATGTGGAAATTAAGCTACACACTTGAGCGACACAACATCGGGAATGATTGCTGCTGGGATGCATTAGCAAGGAATTTTGAATCAATGACTGATGGATTTTAAACTTCTTCCAGGTTGAAAAAACGTTGTCAGTTTTTTTCTGCGGCAACACAGCAATTCAAAGTATCTATGAGAAGTCTGCATGATGCAGCAATATCACTCAGATGATACAGAATATCACTGCCACTTTCGTTCACTGCCGTCCCGGGGGAAATATCTGGCATGTTAGGGTAAAATCAATCCTGAAAATGGTGATTTGGCGTTGCAATGCCATCAAGACTGACTGTGAGGCAAAAATGCAATTTCAGCAGAAAGATTGGGACTGACATGGACGCATGCTTGCAGGCGCCACATCAACACTTCTGCAGTTTTTGAAATAGCACAGTGGCCTCACATAACTTTAAAATTATGGATGTGTCAGAAACTAATTGACTACACTGCACAAAATAATATTCTTACTATCACCTACTAAAAAGTCCAAACATAGTTAATACAAGATTCATTTATTTGAGAAGCAAAGTGACCCACACAGAAATCTGATAAATGGAAATGTAAGCAAAACACATACATGAAAAATACTGTATGTTCATATTTAGTTTAAAATGGTATAAAAAAAACGTGTGCATATAGTCACATAATTGTGCATACTGTATATGCAACATACATTTCTAAATACTTTAAAAGGAAACATCTATTTTCCCAAATCCTAGTGGAATATATAAACTATAAATGTAAATAAAGTATATGTTTACATATATATCGCTATATTTCAGATTTCTGCGTGGAGATATACTGTATATGATATTATGTCTTGTTTTCAGAGTTTATGCTTTAAACATAAAAAAAAAAAAAAAAAAAAAGGATTTGCCTATGGGGTAAGAACAATAAACGTTCCCTTTCAAATATTTTTTTTTACCCCCATTAACAAAATCTTTTTTTAAGCATAAACTTTACTAATTTTTTAGTTTTAGATTTAGCTAAAAACAAGACTTAATATCTTATATCATTTTGCTTCTCAAGTATCTTGTTTTAAGGATTTGTTTATATTTTACTGGAAAACAAGACTAAAATACTGAAAAAAGAAATTACTATAATTAAATTAAAATTTAAAATGTTATTATTATTATTCAATGGTTGTAATTTATTATGATTATTATAATTAAATAACTATTATCTTAAATGGTTGTAGATTATAATAAATAATTCAATTAGATTACTATAATTAAATTTTTGTAATATATTATTATTATAAATTATGAAACTATATTAAATGGTTGTAAATTGTTATAATTAAATTAAATTATTAAATTAAATTGTTTAAAAAAATTGTTGTCATTTATTATAAATATTATTAATTACATAACTAAATGATTGTAGATTATTATAATTAAATTAATTATTCAATTAAATTATTATATTGAAATGGTTGTAAATGCTTTTGGGGCCCTGGGAGGGGTCCCCAGACCTGGACTAATCAACTTCAGACAACCCACTGACTGAACATATGTAGTTTTGCACATCCATATTTACAATGTGTTCTTCAGATCGAGATTTCAGAAAGAAAACCCACCTCGTCAACATTCTCAAATGCATTAATGACGTCGTAAGGAAGACAGGAGAGAAGGTCAATGACGAACCAGGTCTTCACATAGTTCATCCGGATGAGTTTCGGGTCTGAGATGACCTCTCCAGCCGGTCCCACGAAGGTGGTGTGGAAATTAAGCACAATATCCACCAGGAAGATCACGTCCACGATGCTGTCCACCACCAGCCAGGTGACGTTGTTTTGTTTGGTCTTGAAGGACACATTGTAGGGGACCATGATGGCAGTGTAGAAGGTGAGGATGAGGATGACCCAATCCCAGGTGGTTTTGAAGGTACAGTAGTGCAGGATGATGTGAGGGGGGTTTTGGGGGCTTCTTGTTTGTAAAGCGGGAGGATGTCAGATCCTAACTGCAGTACCTGATGGGGAACAAGAAGATGACTATCTAAACAGAAGGACACATGATGACTGTCTAAAGAGAAGGGATGTTTATTAGCAGTTGCACGACTACTCAGTTAGCCACACCACCCACAGTTTGTTCACTGACTTAAAATGTTATCTGTCTGCCTGGGAACAAAGAAGTATTTACAAGGTACCGGGTTTACAAACTTTGTCAGGTTGGTCAAATCAAATCTTTAAAAGATATTCAGAGTTTTATTTAAGGCACTTAGAAGCAAGTTAACTAGATATCCATGAGCAGAAATGTATATTCTTCTTTGTTTTCTTAGTTATGTCTGTGAAATAGTCTGCACTTAATTTCTGTACTGTTCTGTCCTTAGACTCACTACACATATGGTATATGGTATTTACCGCTATTTTTCTATGTTATATGTACAATTGTTTGCGTGAGCTATTCTTTTAAGCCAAGTACACACTAAAAGACGGAAGCCTGCTGCCCTTTCAAGTGTAAAAAAATACAAGGAAATCCTACAATAAGTTTTCAGAGAGCTTCAGATTTCATGAGCCTCAGGTGAAGTGATGCAGTGACTGAGGGGACGTTCACGTGGAGCATGTCAAGTGAACAGCAGCCGCACGTGTTGGAGATTTATCTGAAGATGGCAGACAGCCTTTTTGGATTGCCAGGAGTGCTCAGGAATACATGGATGGAGTGTTCCTTTGATGAAAGTGCTTGAACACACATGCAGACACACACAATCACTGCAGACACACACAATCACAGCAGCAATCACAAACACATATTTTACCTCAGCCAGACGTGAGTGCTTGTGGACGTTCTCGCCCTTGTGGACAGTTGGAGCCAACTGCTGTAAAACACCCCGGCTGCTTGTCAATGCCCTTGTCAGGCGAGCAAATTTACCCCAGCCTTAATGAACACAACAATAAGAAACATACAGAAAAACAAGTGTTTATAAATCAGAATTATAAAACTGCACTGCAAAAATACACTTGTTTTCCCTTTGTTTTATCATTGCAACTCTTCTGATGAAATTTTAGGGTAAGCTATGGTACCCATTGACTTACAGTGGCAAGAAAAAGTATGTGAAACCTTTTGAATCACCTGAATTTATGTATAAATTTGTCTTTAAAACTGGATTGATCTTCATCTAAGTTACAATAATGAACAAACACAATCTGTTTTAACTACACACACATTATTGCATTGTTTTTGTACATATTGAATACATCATTCAAACATTCACAGTGTAGGTTGGAAAAAGTGACGTAGGTTAATGACGTCAACAAGAGCTAATTAGAGTCAGGAGTAGGCAAACATGGCATCCAATTAATGAAACGAGATTGGAGGTGTGGGTTAGAGCTACTTTGACTTATAAAAATCACTCAAACATTTTGAGTTTGCTATTCACAAGAAGGATCTGCTGACGTGGACCATGCCTCGCAAAAAAGAGATCTCAGAAGACCTATGATCAAGAATTGTTGCTTTGCATCAAGCAGGAAAGGGTTACAAAGTTATCTCAAAGAGCTTAGATATTCATCTGTCCACAGTTAGACAAATTGCCTATAAATGGAGATGATTTAGTACTGTGGCTTCTCTCCCTAGAATTGGCTGTCCAGCCAAGATGAATCAAAGGGCACACCACAGAATGCTCAGTGAGATAAAAAAGAAGGCTAGAGCGACAGAGTGACAAAGAATCATTGGAACTGATTAACATCTCTGTTCATGAATACCAAATGAAAACATCATCCCAATGGTGAAGTACGGTGTAGGGAGCATCATGATTTGGGGCTGCTTTGCTGCTTTGGGTCCTGGACCGTTTGCCATCATCGAGTGAAAAATTAATTCCCAAGTTTATCAAGATATCCTACAGGATAATATCAGGGTGGCTGTGAGCCATCTGAAGCTCAGTAGAAGTTGGGTGATGCAGCAGGACAATGACCCTAAACATCAAGACAATGACCCTAAACATCAAAGTACATCACTACAGAATGGCTTCAAAAAAAGAAAATCCACCTTTTAGAGTGGCCCAGTCAGAGCCCAGACCTTAACCCAATAGAGATGCTGTGGAATGGCCTCAAGAGAGCCATTCACACCAGACATCCTAAGAGTATGGCTGAGCTGAAAATAGTTCTGTAAGGAAGAATGGTCCAAAATTCCTTCTGAACGTCGTGCAGGTCTAAACCTCAGCTACTGGAAACGCTTGGTTGAGGTCATTGCTGTCAAAGGAGGATCGACCAATTATTAGATCCAAGGGTTCACTTACTTTTTCCACAGCACTGTGAATTTGGGATGTTTAATGGGATGTGTTCAATAAAGACAAGAAAGATTATAATTGTTTGTGTGTTGTTAGCTTAAGCACATTGTGTTTGTCTATACTTGTGACTTTGATGAAGTTGAGATCACATTTTATGACCAATTAATGCAGCTAATTCCAAAGGGTTCACATATTTTTCTTTCCATTGTAAATGTAATGTCTGATGTCAAAGGTATCAAACCTTTTGATGAGTCATCTTCAATAGGCTGCTTGAATGCTGTTATGTCACTAAAGGTGCAGAGAAACAGCACAACTTTGTCCTGCTCATTTCGGATGGGGGCAATTTTAACGAAGAACCACACTGGCATCCCTGTATGAAGCAATAACAGCATTGTTAAAATTACTTGCCTAAACATGTTAAGTTTAAACTCTGGAATCAGGCTTGTAGTTGTCATTTCACATAGCCAACTCACTGTTCTTCTTGTACATGAGTATTTCAAAGGAGTTAATCTCATAGTTCTCAAAGGTCTGGCAGACTTTCTCGCAGGTTTCCTTGTCAGTGAGTTCACCGTACATGAAACTGAGAATGAGAAGGTAAATTATTCATACAAAACCAACACTTAGTAACCCATAAACTCAAGCTGTGTGCAGTTTTCCTCTTAAATTGTCTATGCACGTGAAAGACACAAGCAACACAATTTGGGATGACAAGACATGCTAATATAACTTTATATCACATAATTCTAGAAAATTTATATTTTTTCTAAGCTTTAAGTGGGTTTCCAGGTACAGATGATGTCATAAATTGTCCATTCTTGCATATATACATGGGATCTGTTCCAAAACCTAGTGCGCTGCCTTGCTGCCTACATAGGCAGCTGCCTTCTAAGGCAGCATCCTAACGAAAATGGAATCCCATAAGTGACTATGGCGACATCCATACTAATCCGTTCTCGTCTGAAAACTCAGTTTTCAGTTTCCTAAAATCCTTTTTTTTTTCCCGAAATATGCGGTAATGGAGAGCATTTTCTAAACGTTCCGTTTTCGGTGGAGGACAATGCTGTTCTAGTTTGAATGATAAATGTCAACATTACAAGATTAATGTGTTTTCAAACGAAAATATATTAGTGTGGACGTACCTAATTTTTAACACTTCATAAGTGGCACTTAGTACAACTAGCGCAATTAGCACTCTATATGGGAGGCTCTTCTCACAACTGATTCCAATAGAGTTTGATGTTAGCATGTTGCTAAGCTAATGATCAGGCACAAAGCGGGGCACCTTTCTGGAATCTGTGCAATGCCTTAAGCATAAAATACATAGCACACAAAAATATCAGGTAAAACAGTCCATTTTTTTATTAGACTACAGCCCGAATTGTGGTGCCAAATACAGTGTGAAACAGTGCAGTGCTAAAAGGCTATGGCAAATTGATTAGCAACCAACAACAAACCATCTTCTGCCTCATTAAATGTTTAAGCGGTTTGTTTCGATTCAGTGTCAGTAAAAAAAAAAGTAAAAAAAGTTGAACAACGACAGCAAACACATATATTTCCACAGATCGACAAGCAGTATTAAAACAGTCAGTTTGCTATTGAGTGCAACAGTGCCTACTTTTTAAGGTGTCTTGATTCTGGAAGTATATTGCCCATTAATTTCTTCTATAGGGGTTTCAAAAAATCCTTCATGAAAGAGTTCTAAGCCATGAACCAAACCAAAAAGATCTGTGGTGAATCACATCATTACAACCTTTGATATGAAGCAAAAAGTAAAAATCAGACTAAAAGACAATGGGACAAGACTGGGGTTCCCACTTTATATTAGGTGTCTTTAACTACTATGTACTTATTATGTACATACATGTTGCTGCATTGTACTTGCATTTAAAATACCAGCATTTAACCCTAAAACAGGCAAAAGTTGAAAATGATTAGCAAAAAATAATTTCATGTCACTTTTTATATCATTTGGACTTTTCTGAATTGCTAAAATGCATTTCTTGAAAACTTCACCCATTTTCTCACAACTTTAAACACAAAACCAAATCTTCAAACTACATTCACAAAACTCCTGACTCTTCTGGCAAAATCAAACAATCGCGTCAAAACCATTTAATCTGTGCTCAAAATAAAAAAATGCTTTCAGATTATACACACAGCCAGTCAATATATAAACACTACGCATTCATTAGACACTACATCAGAAAATGGAGAACACAGCGTCCAGGGCATGTAGTTACAGAAAGAAAGTTTATTGTATATAGTAAACACATTTTGCAATTATTGTCAAAAAAAGTATAGTAATCACAATTTACATTACAGTGAATATATTGTATACTGTAAGTACTGCAAGTAATACAGTATTGAATGTCTGTATATACAGCACTTGCATACTATAAAAATGCAGTAGTCCAATTGCAAAAGCCCAATGAACAAAGAAAACTCTAAATGAAAAACACATTACAGTACACTCACTCAAAAATGTTGTGCAACTGCAAAATTACAGTTTTTCTTGATTGCTTAAACAGAAAAACTGGTTCCTGTAGCACAAATCCCATACCCTTACGTCATTCCCAAAAACACACACACATTTCCCCTAACCGTAAACACTATTCACCTGTTTCCACACTTTTAAATATTCAAAATTATTTCTGCAAATACTTACACAAAAGTGGCCAAATAAATTATTCATTGCACACACATGCAAACACATGCTCTCAATAAAATTAACTCAAGTCATCACAACCTAAACTCAAAGAGCACACCTTTCTCCAAGTGCAAACACTAGCCTCAAAATTGTTATCACACAAATCAGAATTGCAGGGTGAATAAATAGGGCCTAGGGGCATGTGCTTTGGAACAATGGATCCTAACAATGCCGAAGTTGTTCCAGGAATTGTGTCTAAGCAATTGAGAAAAACTGTAAAGTCAATGACAGAATAATTTTTGCAGTGTGTGTGTGTGTGTGTATGTGTGTGTGTGTGTGTGTGTGTGAGAGAGAGAGAGTGTGTGTGTGTGTTTGTGTATGTGAGAGAGTGTGTGTTTGTGTGTGTGTGTGTGTGTGTGTGTGTGTGTGTGTGAGAGAGAGAGAGAGAGAGAGAGAGAGAGAGAGAGTGTATATATCTGGGCAGATTTAGGTGGATTAAGAGGAAATTTTTTAGGTTACAAACTGGTAATTACAAGGGTATTATGCAATAAATGTGGTTTATGAGGACATTTCTTGTGTCCCCATAATTCAAATCGCTTAAAAAACATAGTAAACGATGTTTTTTTTTTAAATGTAAAAATGCAGAACGTTTTTTGTGAGGGTTAGGTTTAGGGGTAGGGTTAGGGTTAGGGGATAGAATCAATGGTTTGTACAATATAAAAATCATTATGTCTATGGAGAGTCCTCATAAGGATAGCCGCACCAACATGTGTGTGTGTGTGTGTGTGTGTGTGTTACAAAACTGAGAAAAGTTTAGCTTTAAGGTTGCATGTATGACATGTGTATGTATAATAAATTTGTATATGTTATATACAAAGACGAGAGGCAGTAGAACAGATGTAACAACGTTAAAGAGGATGTGCTGTCCTAATTTGGAAGCGCTCTTTATTAACTGTAAGCCTTTCTTCTCGCCACGGGAGTTTTCCTCGTTTATTCTGGTGAGTGTGTATATTGCTCCAAACGCGTGTTTGAACACAGCGCTGCAACAGCTGGCTGATCAAATCACAGATATGGAACAACAATACTCAGTTATTATTATTCGTGGGGATTTTAACAAAGCAAATCTCAACTGTGAACTGCCCAAATACAAACAGCACATCACATGCCCCACCAGAGACAGGAACATACTGGATCATTGTTACACAACAATAAAGGATGCATATTGCTCTGTCCCTACAGCAGCTTTGGGACTCTCTGATCACTGTCTGGTTCATCTTCTTGCAACCTACAGGCAGAAATTAAAATCAACCAAGCCAGTAGTAAGGACTGTAAAGAGATGGACCAATGAAGCAGAGCAGGAACTACAAGCCTGCTTCGATTGCACGGATTGGAGTGTTTTTGAGGCTGCAGCCACAGACCTGGACGAGCTCACAGATACTGTTACATCATATATCAGTTTCTGTGAGGATATGTGCATTCCTACTAGGACATATTTAAAGTTCAACAATGACAAACCGTGGTTTACAGCAGAGCTCAGGCAGCTTCGTCAGGCCAAAGAGGATGCTTACAGGGGTGGGGATAAAGTCTTGTACAATCAGGCCAGGAACACACTGAACAAGGAAATCAGAGTGGCTAAAATAAGATACTCTGAGAAGCTGAAAAACAAGTTTTCAGCTAACGACCCTGCATCAGTGTGGAGTGGAATGAAACAACTCACAAATTACAGGACTCCTACCCCCAACCCTGTAGGGAACCAACAACTGGCTGACGACCTGAATGTGTTCTTCTGCAGATTTGAAAGGCCCAATCTCACACCCCACACCTGCTCTGAACTTCACTTCACACAAACACCAACACCTCCTGCAACCCCCCTCCTCCCCCCTCCTGCTACTCAACCTGCCCTTAAGATCTGTGAAGATGATGTGAGCCACATCTTTCGGAAACAAAAGATGAGGAAAGCTTCAGGCCCAGATGGCGTCTCACCAATATGTCTTCGATCCTGTGCTAACCAGCTGGCCCCCATCTTCACACAGATCTTCAATAGATCACTGGAGCAGTGTGAAGTCCCATGCTATTTCAAACACTCAATCATTATTCCTGTCTTAAAGAAACCAAAAATCACAGGACTTAATGACCACAGACCTGTCGCTCTGATGTTTGTGGTCATGAAATCATTTGAGAGACTGGTGTTGGCCCACCAAAGAACATCACTGGACCCTTTCTAGATCCCCTTCAATTTGCTTATCGAGCAAACAGGTCTGTGGATGATGCAGTCAACATAGGATTGCATCATATCCTGCAACATCTGGACAGACTAGAAACATATGCAAGGATCCTTTTTGTGGACTTCAGTTCGGCTTTCTACAATATCATCCCAGCTATACTCCAGAATAAATTACACCAACTCTCTGTTCCCATGTCTATCTGTCAGTGGATTACCAGCTTTCTGGCGGACAGGCAGCAGCTTGTGAGACAGGGGAAACTCACTTCTAGCACCTGTAAAATCAGGGATATGTGCTCTTCTCACTACTCTTCTCCCTCTACACCAATGACTGCATCGCCAAGGACCCCGCTGTCAAGCTCCTGAAGATTGCTGACGACACCACTGTCATCGGCCTCATCCGAGATGACGATGAGTCTGCATACAGAAGGGAGGTTGAACAGCTGGCTGTCTGGTGCAGTCAAAACAACCTTGAGCTGAACACGCTCAAAACGGTGGAGATCATTGTGGATTTTAGGAGGAACACCCCAACACTGACCCCCTTCACCATTCTAAACAGCACTGTGGCAGCAGTGGAGTCATTCAGGTTCCTGGGCACTACCATCTCACAAGACCTGAAGTGGGAGACCCACACTGACACCACTGTGAAAAAGGCCCAGCAGAGGTTGTACTTCCTTCACCAGCTGAGGAAATTCAACCTGCCACAGGCGCTGCTGATACAGTTCTACTCAGCAGTCATTGAGTCTGTCCTCTGCACTTCAATAACTGTCTGGTTTGGTTCAGCTATGAAATCAGACATCAGAAGACTACAAGGGACAGTTTGGACTGCTGAGAGGATTATTGGTTGCCCCCTGCCCCCCCTTCAAGAACTATACACTTCCAGAGTGAGGAAAAAGGCTGGAAAAATCACTCTGGACCCCACTCACCCTGCCCACTACCTTTTTGAACTGTTGCGTTCTGGCCGATGCTTCAGAGCTCTGAGCACCAGAACTGTCAGGCACAGGAACAGTTTTTTCCCTCAGGCTATCCATCTCATGAACAGTTAAATTGCCCCATTGAGCAATAACTATGCGCAATACACAGTTTAGTCTTTTTTATATTTATCTAACACATCCAAACTCTTCTGCCATTTCATTCCTCTTAAAAAAAAACAAAAAACAAAAAAAACATTTGCACTGTACATAACAGATTTGTATTTGCACTGTACATAACAGATTGTATTAGATTTGCACTACCCATGTGTATGTGTGTATGTATGTATGTGTGTGTCTGTACGTATGTGTATAATTATTTTTTATTTTATATTATTATTTATGTCTTGCTGCTGTTTTTGTATTGTTTTTGTATTGTTGTACACTGGAAGCTCCTGTCATCAAGACAAATTCCTTGTATGTGTAAGCATACTTGGCAATAAAGCTGATTCTGATTCTGATATTGTGGATTAACCCTTTTTCTTCCCTTAATCTGGCAACGTGTCTCAAGGGATATGCACACTTCAAAATGTGCTAAATAGCAGCATGAACAACATATGATTTAATTTTCTTCCACATCTTAAGACAATGTTCATAATTAATATTAGCAGTTTTATTTTTTTATTTTTTTACTGAAGTAAAGTAAGATTAATATATAATTAATTATCACAAAGTCAGCATGTCCTGCACCATGGGTGGTCATGTGGGTTTTAAGTCAGGCTGACTTACCGATCAGAGAAAATTTTAACCAAGTCATGTGACTCACATACTCAAAACAGACCCAACTATGATAAATGATAACAAGATTGGGTGAGAAACTCTTTCTCATACCCCCTATAAGAAACTAAAAGTATGTATTTTGTGGTGCACGTTGTCTGTTTTATGGTTAATTACATCTCTAGTTACACTGTTAACCTTAACCCCCCTTCTAACCCTAACCTACCCCAAAACCTAGACGTACCTCAACCTCAGTAGCAGCAAATGTGAATCTTGTGAGAATTTTGTAGAACAAAAAGTAGTTACACAATAAGTACATTGTATTGTATGTGTTTTAATGTTAGTCAATAGTGATTAAATACACCTAATATAATGCGTGACCAGACTGTGTACTTACCGTCTTTCATGAGGGTATAAACTACAGTCCCATGAAGCATTACAAATGATGTGATTGAATTAAAAACGATGAATAACTATTGATTTAAAATTGCTGATTACAAGTATAGAAACAATATATTTCTAGATTATTGGAAAATATTCAGATATATACAAATATATATGTAGTTTGAGAGTGTAGGGAGACCAACTTAATTGCGTCATTCACAGTACATCATTGGAGTTAGGTAGCTTTTTTGCGCACTTTATTGGCCGCGATTTTCTGATTGATGGATCTGTCTCTTATGGATCATGGGTAGTGTAGTTTTCACCAGAAATTCCTCTATTAAACACGTTTTTTATTTGTATTTTTTTATTCAAGTTGAAATAACACTGACTTAGGACTTCAACAGAAGCATTTACCAATGATTTACAGTCTGGAGACTCACAGTAGGTCTATTTTTAAAGGTTTATAAGTTATTGTTAAAAATCAATTTGCCTATGTATAAAATTAATGGGATTTTATTTCCGGAACCAGACTGTTGAGCTCTATTCCTTGTAAACATACAAATTAGAATATGACATTTAATTATTTTTAATAGATCGTTTTTGGTATTGAACGACTTATATTGATATAACCAACATTTCTCTTGCTTGGCCCGTTATCTTAGATTTATTTTTGTCCACTGAGCTCATCACAACGCATTCTGGCATTGTCTTTTTCGTGAAGGATACATGTAATGCTACCTTAGTATTGGACCAAAACAAGGTATCTAAGGAGGCAGCATAATTAAGTTGCCAACCTTTAGAAATAACCTTTGTGTCAGGAGCATATAACTATAACTAGGTTTTGGAACAGAACTATGGCATTTGTAAGCAGAAAAAGATGGAAGAACCTGCAGGTGCTACTCTTCTGCATGACTTCAGCACGATGGTAACCGGAGAGCTTGCAGAATCCATCATTGCTGTAGACAATGGGCCAATCCACAATTTGAGCATTCCCTAAAACAAAATTGGTGTCTGCCAGGAAGGAAGGAATAGTTAGTTAGAGATTGTAAATTCAATCAGAATTCTTATTATTTTATCAAATTATGTTGTGTCAGTGATAAGATAGGGGTCTCAAATCCCTACTAAAAAAATCCCAGCATAAAATGGTTTGCTGGTCTCCCAGCCTGATCATCTTACAAGTGCACAAAACCCCTCTTAAACCAGCCAACTGACCAGGCAAGAGACCAGCTAACCAGTTAAGGCTGGTTTTAGTGAGAATGTGTGTTTTTTTTTTTTTTTTTTTCAGCAAGGATGCTTCTAAAACAATTGGTCCCAGCTAAAAAAATAAAAAATAAAACAAAAAAACAGCCTACGGGGGTTTCCTAGTCTTATATGGTTTAAGTTGGTTTAGCTGGTCTTACAGCCTGGTGTCCCAGCCTAACCAGCTAAAAAGTGCTCAAAACCTCTCCAAGGAGGTATTCACAGTAGATGTGTTCTCAAAAACAAAAGGCATACTGGAAAGGAAGACAAATCAGGCATCTCAAGATACATTTATAAAAGATTAATTTCTTTAACTTGACATGGTGTCTTAAAAATGCAGTGCTTCTGGCACTGTATGCTTAAAAAACAGAGAGGTGCATCACAACGGTCAAAGATGTCTGTCTAGTGCAATGGTTCTCAACCGGCATGCCGTGAAATTTGTACTTACAATCTAAATAATCTTTTTCAGTTATTACATGAAATATGTGTAGTACAAGTTTTTAATATTTTAAAATATTTTGTCACAGATATAATTTTAAAAACTAAATTAAGCAAAGAAAATGAAGTAGTCCTAATCTAACTACCTAAATAGCCTAAAATGAAAAAGCTGGAACTTCCTCCCTATCGCTCGGCTGTGTCTAGAAGCTAACCCCCCGGCAGCCTAAGACTCACAAGAGCCTCATTCGCTGTTACTAAGGTAGGTTAGGTTAAGCATTAGATTTAGTGGTAGGGTTAAGTTTAGAGTTAGGTTTAGAGGTAGGGTAGGTGTAGGGTTAGGACTCTAAATAAACACAAAAAACTCATTTAATATGGCTCTCGCAAGACTTTAGGTAACTGGGGGGTTACCTTCTAGACACAACCCTCTCGCTCTATCCTTGCTCCCATAGCAATGCGATATTTCTTACCATGCTTTTCATCTAAACAGTATTGGTAGCAGCTGTCGAGCAAGCTAACTAGGCTTAGCTTAAAAGTTGAGTACCATGGATAGATACCTAAGCCTAACAGCAGGAAAAAGAAGCACCCTGAAACACCCTCTTCAACTTCACTCGAGAGTGAGCCAAAAGAAAAAATATTGAATTTATTAAACAGACAAAACCATGACAGCTACATCGCCTTGGGCTTTACGTAGATGGGTGACACCACTTGTCCACTACCCGAATGTCTCATTTGTAGAGAGAAGCTGGTAAACAATTCAATGGTACCCAGTAAGTTGAAACGCCAGCTGACTACAAAACACCCTTCATTTTTAAAGAAAGACACCAAGTGCTTCAAACAATTGATGGGAAACAACATTAGACATAACCAATGAACCACTGGGTCAGAGCATCTCTAAAACGGCAAGGCTTGCAACAGACTGGTCAGAGAGCCCATGAAGACCCCTGTTCACCGTCGAAAGTGCCTACAATGGGCACGCGAGCATCGGAATTGGACCTTGCAGCAGTGGAAGAAGATCGCCTGGTTCGGTGAGTCCTGTTTTCTTTTACATCATGTGGACGGTTGTGTACGTGTGCCCTGTTTACCTGGGGAAGTCATGGCACCAGGATGCACTGTGGGAAGACGACAAGCTGGTGGAGGAAGTGTGATGCTCTGGGCAATGTTCTGCTGGGAAAACCTGGGTCCGGCCATTCATGTGGCCATTAATTTGACATATGCCACCTACCTAAACATCATTGCAGACCAGGTACACCCCATCATGGCAATGGTATTCCCTGATGGCAATGGCCTATTTCAGTGGGATAATGCGCCCTGCCACACTACACACATTGTTCAGGAATGGTTTTAGGAACATGATGAAGAGTTCAAGGTGATGCCCTGGCCTCCAAATTCCCCAGATCTCAATCCAATTGACCATCTGTGGGATGTGCTGGACCAACAAGTCCAATCCACGGTGGCTCCACCTTGCAACTTACAGGACTTGAAGGATCTGCTGCTAATGTCTTGGTGCCAGATACTACAGGACACCTTCAGGTGAGTCCATGCCTCGGTGGGTCGGTGCTGTTTTGGTGGCATGCGGAGGACCAACAGCATATTATGCAGGTGATCATAATTTTTTCTAAATAGTCAGTGTCATGATGGGGCCAGATGCAGGCAAAGAGACTGAGAAAATCCCTCTCTCAAATTCCACCGTCAAACACAGAACTGACAATATGTCAGCTGACATAGATAAACTCAGCTGACATGTGATAAACTCATGACTAGTGGCAGGTTTTCCCTGCACATCAATGACTCAACTGATATCAGTGGATACTGCCATCTGATAACAAACCTTAGGTATGTAGATGGGGATTCAATCAGGGAGAATTTCCTCTTCTGTAAGCAGCTGCCCAGTCACGCAAAGGGGGATGAAATATTTAGTGTGACAGATGCTTACCTGAGTGAAAAAAAACCCTCACCTGGGCAGACGGGGAAGCTGGAATGATGGGGAAAGTCTAAGGCTTTGTGAGTAAGGTAAAGGAACAGAATCCTGCCATCAAAGCCATTCACTGCCTCTTGCATCGTGAAGCTCTTTTAGTGTGAAGATTGTGAACTTTAATGAATCACATCCCCTGAAAACCTGACTTTATTCCATTCTATGCGCAGAGATGGGAGCAGACCACCAGACCTCGTTGCTGCACACAGAGATGAGGTGGCTCTCGAGGGGCTAAGTGCTGTCCCATTTATATGAGATGCAGAATGAGGTGAAATTTTTTGCAATGGAACACAAATTGTCTCACAAGTAGCTAATTGGAGATGACTCGTGTTGGGCAAAGACGGCATATATATCACTGACATATTCAGCCAGAATGAGCTGAACATTAAAATGCAGAGGGAAAACGAGACCATTCTGTCTGCAATATAAACCATATAAACATAAACAGCAAGGCATTTGGTCAAAACTGGCCCTCTGGCGACAGAGGGTGGTCGGTGGGTCCATTGAAATGTTCCGCTTAACATCGGCATACACTGCGGGTAAAACGGGATAGCGCAATCTCATATGCAAATACCTGGACATGCTGGAAGAGAGGTTCTCACCTACTTCCCTTCTGCAAATCTGGAAGACCATGATTAGGTCCACGCACCATTCCAGTCACCCTTTCTTCCACATCTGCACAGAAACTGTCACTGAGACAACGAGGAATTTGCGGAACTGAAGGAAGATCGCACACTTAAAATTGACTTTGCGTTGAGTTGCCCCTTGACACATTCTGGTTGCGGGTATCACAGCAATACCCAAATATTTCAGCCATTCTGTTACAATTCCCGAAAACCTACTTGTGCGAGCTGGCCTTTTCATCAATGACGTACATAAAGAACAAAAGAAGAGAACACTTGTCGGTGGAGCATATATCAAGAAACTCTGTTCTCAGAGACATGCTCATATCTGCTACTGAAAGAGGACACCTTTTCTTACACTTCAGCCTAAATTTTTTGTTTAATCAAAAATGAGTTAAAATGAGCAGAGCTTTGGAATTTGTGTGTGTGTGTGTGTGTGTGTGTGTGTGTGTGTGTGTGTGTGTGTGTGTGTGTGTGTGTGTGTGTGTGTGTGTGTGTGAAATTTGCCTCGTTGGCCTTAGGTTAGTGCTCTTAATGAAATTTAATGAAACATGATGTATTGTTGGCAAGGCATGAATTCATCATTTAGAAGCACTTAAATTAGTTATTATATAATTAACAATAAAATCTGTATTTGTTATTTAAACATAACACACAGTTAGTGAAACCTGACACTCAAGGAGCAAAACCTCAGCCCAGATCTGCACAATTATAAGCACATTCTCAGCCTCACACTTTTTGCTAAACACTACACACAGTGTTTTGCAAAACACTAACCACACTTATCTACATTAGACACAGAAATCTAACATGATGTCACTTCTTTGCCATTTCAATGCACTGCCTTTCAAAATACCACACCTATGAACCAATTGATCAAGCATGGCCGTCAGGTGTACAGACACTTAGGTGCTTAATTGTGAACTCACCAATCAGATGTAAGCACTATAAAAAGGCAACAGGTGAGTTTACCTGTCTTCAACAAAAATGGAAGGCAATGTTGCAGTAAGAGGAAGAGGAAGAGGGAGAAACATCATTGGCCACAGAGCTATTTTGAATGTCCTGGCCAACATGGTGGTACTGTAACATCCTAATATGCACTGCAATCACGCAAAATGGGGTCCTCCACTGCCAAGCCAACTTAGGTCCTTACAACACGGCCCACATACTCACATTTTTAGACAAACTACACAAGATCGTCACAGCAGAAGACCAAATGGACGCAGAGCAGATGAGATACATTGTCATCTGGGACAATGCATGATGTATTGACTGATTTTACAATGTGTAAAATAAATATTTTCATCAGTGTGCAGTACTGGTCTTGTGTGTTGTGTTTGGTCAATATATTCATGTACTTTACTCTTAACAATATCTCTGAAAAAAATCAAACCCAGACTAAATAATTAGAAAAGTAGAAATGTTAAAAGTGTTTTAGATTGAGCACAGCAGTGTGTAACTGGTTCAAACAGATCAGATTGTATGAATCATGTGTGTGTGCCATACAGTGTCAAAATTGGGTTTATATAAATTATTGTATAGTTTTAAATGAAGTGTTTCATTTGGCAAAAGATCTGAGGTGTTCTGCTACTGAAGTGTGTGTGGTTGTGTGAATTGTGTGTAGTGTTTTGACAAAATGAGTCCCGTTTTCAAAATCGTGCTTAAGCAATCATAAAAAACTGTAATAAAATATGCCTTGTATATGCCTTTTCATAATAATAGCCTAATAATAAGAATAAGAAATATTATTATTATTATTATTATTATACAATTATTATTTAAAAATTTCTTTCTTTTTTCTTACCAGATGAAGCTGATTTGTAGGCTACATTAACTGTGGAATATGTTGTGATTTCTCCAGGTATTTCAGATATTAATATCTGTATGACACCGAATTTTAGTTAGTCTGTTCATGTATAACAACATTATTCTGGAGGCAATAGGTGTCAAGCAAAATGTGAAATGTCAAGCACACATTTTGCAGTAAATAATAAATACAAATTCAAACATTAAAAGAAATTAAAATCAATAAAGCCTACAAACAGGTGAAAGTCCCGTAAATCTATCAGGCATTTTTACGATAGGACACCATTATTTAGTTAAATAATAATAATAACAATAATAATAATAATAATAATCATAATAATGTTACATTTATGTAGCATCTTACCAGAGTTCATGAACACTTAACATTTTCAAATTTAGCACAGTTTAAAAAAGAAGAAGATAAAACAAAGCTGGAGCGTGTTTCAGTTTCTTTGTTTTACATGAGGAGGAATATTCCGAATAGATGAATACTATATGGAGCATTTAAACCTTTTTGGAACATTTTTACTTTTTTTCTGAATAAAGTCTTAACCAGTTAATTACCTTAATTGCTGATGTGGATATAAATGTGGTCAACTTTAAGAGACAGCTAGACGAGCTCTGACGTGAAATCATAATTTCAGGTCAGGAATTTAACATCGCGCTCAGATTTACGGTATACATGAGAATCACATGTGAATCATGTGATACATTAACATAGACATTTCAAGAAGTGGAAAGTGTATATGATGTCATATCTTAGTTAATGTTACACTTGACAAGCTCCAGACGTGCACAATTTACAGAGACCGCAAACGGAGTCGAGACCGCGCCCTTCTGATCTGAAATCACAACGTGCTCATTTTCATTCATAAGTTTTACACTTTAGAAATATTGGCTGCACAGATTCATAAATTTGTTGTAATTTTGGATATTTATCCACTTTATCCTTGTGCTTTTTGGATAATCAGTCATACAAATGTTTTTATATATATATATATATATATATATATATATATATATATATATATATATATATATATATATATATATATATATATAATATATATATTATTTGTATGAATCCGTTATTCATTTTGAAGTCATTATTCATGCCTTTCCAAATAAGGCATGCGGATTTGGGCACATCCCTACCAGCTGTGTATGAATTTCTTTCTTCTGCAGAATACAAAGATTTTTAGAAGAATATCTCAGCTCTGTAGTTCCATAAGTGAATGGTGACCAGACCTTTCAAGCACCAAATCACATTAAGGCAGTATAAAAGTTATCCATATGACTTCAGTGGCTAAATTTATGTCTTCAGAAGTGATATAATAAGTGTGGGTGAGAAACAGATCAATATTTATTCAGTCCTTTTTTACTTTAAAATCTTAAAGTGAAAGTGAAAGTGGAAATTTATGATTAAAAAAAGATTGAAATATTGATCTGTTTCTCACCCAAAATGTTTGGATCGCTTCAGAAGTCATACTGTATATTAAACCACTGGAGTCGTATGGATTACTTTTAAGCTGACTTTATGTGATTTCTGGAGCTTCAAAAGTCTGGTTTTTCACTGGCATTGTATGGACCTACAAAGCTGAAATATTCTTCTAAAAATCTTCGTTTGTGTTCTGCAGAAGAAATCATACACATCTGGGATGGCATGGAATGAAGTAAATGATGAGAGAATTTTCATTTCTGGGTGAACTATCCCTTTAACCAGCTTGGCGGCTGGGACACCAGCTGACCACCTTGTCTGTGCAATTTTTGCTGTTGTTTTTTTTTAAGCAGGAATATTATTCTGGCATTTTATTGAAAAACATAATTATGAAAAAACATTGCTCCTACATTGCACTTACTCTCAAACAGATTCTAATTTCATGTATGAATTCTGGAAACATCTATGAAATGTAATTTGTTCTTATTTTTTCATTCTATATATATATTACTAGTTGTGACAATGAAACCTGCCTATTATAGACTTTTCAGCTAAGTTTAGACAGTAAAACAATGAATCACAAAACTATATAAAAAAAAACTGTAAGTATGTTAATATCAAACCATTGTTTCGATTGACAAATTTAAATGACAAACATTTAAAACACATGTGACAACTTGCCCTGACCTGACATGAAAAATAAGTTAATAATATACCTCCGTTGAACAGTTAACCCTAGCCTGAATATATAACAGTGTGGTTTAACTGCATTTAATTGTTTACAACAGCTATTACACAAATATGATGATTTTGGAATTTTTGTTTGGAAAACATAATTCACAAACATTAGGGGTTTGAATTAAATATTTCAAATTAACAACATATGAAACCACTCCTAGTGAAAACACACTTGTGTAATTGGACTTTTGACTAAAACCTTGTAACACTTTACAATAAGGTTCCATTTGTTCACATTAGTTAACAACAATAGTTAAAATGAACGAAAAATGAACAATAGTTATTAAGCGTCTATTACTCTTAGTTAATGTTAATTTCAACATATAGGAATACATTTTTAAAATCAAAAGTTGTATTTGTTAACATTTAACACACTATGAACTAACAATGAACAATAGTATTTTTATTAACTAACATTAACAAAGATTCATAAATAATGTAATATATATATATATAGTTAAAGTTATTTGTTTGTTCGTGATAACTAATGCATCAACTAATGTTAACAAATGGAACCTTATCGTAAAGTGTTGCAACATAATCAATATATTATAACATCAGTAATACAAGTTTAGGGTGTTGGAGCATCCCACAAAATGACCTTGATTGAATAACTACAACAACAAAAAAACACATTAACCAACAAGAGAAATCACTTCTACTGATCTAGATCTACAAACTACTGATGACAAAGAAAACAAGGATGATCAACGGCACGACACAAGGATGGATGGGACTGAATCACTTCAAAACATCAGCTTTATACCTGTCTGTCTATGAGAAAATGCCCAAACTGAAAAGTTGAAAGGAAAAGGCAGGTTAAAGCAAAGACATTCACCTTTTTAATAAACTTTGTGGACGGTTTTGAACTTTTCCTTTTTACTCTTACTCATTCCTGAATTAATCAATCATATCTCATTTTTACTGCAAACACATAGATAGGATATACTGTATATTAGCCTAAATCAACAACATGTGTTTAATATGTGCATTTTGTAGACAGATTCACAACAAAGATCATACATGAGAGAATCAGTGCAGTATAAACTGATCTGCTGTATGAAACCCAATTAAACTGAAGACTGATATATATATATATATATATATATATATATATATATATATATATATATATATATATATATACCAAATTGTTTGTGGTGGCTCATAATACTATCTCAGTAATCTTCAACCACATTGTATTAGACTTTAGAGGCAGGGCTTGTGGTAATGCACTTGGAGTGAGTTCATTTTAATGTTGCAGAATAAATAATTTCACCACTGAGCGATTGTAAAGCTTTTTCTCTCACCGTTGGAGCGGCGGACGATATTCTCCAGGAAAGTGTTCTGAGGGGCCACTAGTCCTCTGCGTCCCCCGGCCATCCCTGCTCCTCATACGGTGTGTGATCAGTTTGAGGATGAGCCTGCCTCCTGTCTGACGGCAGCCTACATGATTATGGCCAGTATAAGGAGCGCGATTCAGGGTATAAGCACAGATGCTTGCGCGCCCTCTGCTGATGAAGAGCGAAGCAGAGTCCCATATAGAACACCTCAGTGCAAATCATTCAAATGTGTGAAGTGCCTGAAATCAATGCAGTGATCAATGGTGACATCTGCTGGACAGAGTATGTTCAGGGTTGAAAACAAGTTGAGCTTATTATTTGTGGCATAATGTTGATTAATAAATAAATAGAAAATAAATCGAATCGTACCTTAATTTATATAAAACAAATTCAAATTAAAATAGAGAGCAAAAACCACTGTAACATTAAGACACTTACAGTGGAAGTGAATGGGGCCAGTCCATAAACATAAAAAACAAACTGTTTCAAAAGTGTCAAAAATTGATTACTTATCTGCTTAAAGTTAAATCCAATATTTATGATGACAAAGATGAGGTTAGTTACAGATTTTATTACACTAAAATCATGTTAACATGTATAATATTTACACCTTGTGGCTGTAATTTTAAAAAAATGTTTTACATTTTTGGATTGGCCACATTCACTCCCATTGTAAGTGCCTTACTGTACCATTTATTATTATTATTATTATTATTATTCATATATATATATATATATATATATATATATATATATATATATATATATAAATGAGGGACAAGATGAAATTATTTTTGTGGTAATCAACTCTCTCATGACAACTCACTGGAAAAAAATAATAATAATACATAACAAAAACTGTAAATTCATGGCAGCACTGGGTGCTAATAAACTGAAATAGTTCTAGTTCAAAATTTGTCATATAATGCAAATAATTTTGAGACAGCAGGATGCTTTTTTGAGCAACAAATTAAGATAATGCTTACTCAGAATAACTACTTCAGAAAAGGGTGCACATTTGGCATTTTATAACATCTCAAGTATACTATAAACAAATTAATCTCAATTGTGATTGGATCAGTCAATGTGAGCCCACTTTGAACATTTTTCAGAACAAATCTATTCCCCTCACTTAAAAACAAAAACAAAACAATGTGTTTTACAGGGGCCTTTAGCCCCAGCAACAGGGGGGCTTTTTACCCCAAATAGCATCCTTTCACTTATTGGACAGTTATTACATTTATTTAGATTTAATGACCTTGAACAAAACTGAAAATGAATAAGTATTTTGTCTCAGAAGAAAAGGGATTTTCATTTAGATATATAAATTTGCAACATATTAAAACAAATATTAAAATGAGATCAAATTACCTCAAAATCAACCTTTAGACACCACACGATAAAATCTCATGGATCAGGAAAAGTTTGCAGTGTATAGTGACATACAGGTGTTTAGGAAAGTCCTGTGGTAGTTTTTGTGGCTATTTGTGTTCTGGGAGAAAATCAAATCAAAGGACCCTTTTACCCCGCAGAGCCTTTAGCCCCATTGTACCCTACATGTATTCTCTAGTTAAACATAATATAAAATTTCACTGTTAATTATATGGTAAAATCATACTTTTACATCTAAACACACACACACACATATATATATATATATATATATATTTACATTTATTTTGTAAATAGATTTTGTAAAGGTTTATTATATTTATTTTTTACTGTATAATTACATGTATTGACTTATTAAACATCTAATTATTTTTTACTATATACAGGTGCATCTCAATAAATTAGAATGTCGTGGAAAAGTTCATTTATTTCAGTAATTCAACTCAAATTGTGAAACTCGTGTATTAAATAAATTCAATGCACACAGACTGAAGTAGTTTAAGTCTTTGGTTCTTTTAATTGTGATGATTTTGGCTCACATTTAACAAAAACCCACCAATTCACCATCTCAAAAAATTAGAATATGGTGACATGCCAATCAGCTAATCAACTCAAAACACCTGCAAAGTTTTCCTGAGCCTTCAAAATGGTCTCTCAGTTTGGTTCACTAGGCTACACAATCATGGGGAAGACTGCTGATCTGACAGTTGTCCAGAAGACAATCATTGACACCCTTCACAAGGAGGGTAAGCCACAAACATTCATTGCCAAAGAAGCTGGCTGTTCACAGAGTGCTGTATCCAAGCATGTTAACAGAAAGTTGAGTGGAAGGAAAAAATGTGGAAGAAAAAGATGCACAACCAACCAAGAGAACCGCAGCCTTATGATTGTCAAGCAAAATCGATTCAAGAATTTGGGTGAACTTCACAAGGAATGGACTGAGGCTGGGGTCAAGGCATCAAGAGCCACCACACACAGACACTACAGTTGTCGTATTCCTCTTGTTAAGCCACTCCTGAACCACAGACAACGTCAGAGGTGTCTTACCTGGGCTAAGGAGAAGAAGAACTGGACTGTTGCCCAGTGGTCCAAAGTCCTCTTTTCAGATGAGAGCAAGTTTTGTATTTCATTTGGAAACCAAGGTCCTAGAGTCTGGAGGAAGGGTGGAGAAGCTCATAGCCCAAGTTGCTTGAAGTCCAGTGTTAAGTTTCCACAGTCTGTGATGATTTGAGGTGCAATGTCATCTGCTGGTGTTGGTCCATTGTGTTTTTTGAAAACCAAAGTCACTGCACCCGTTTACCAAGAAATTTTGGAGCACTTCATGCTTCCTTCTGCTGACCAGCTTTTTAAAGATGCTGATTTCATTTTCCAGCAGGATTTGGCACCTGCCCACACTGCCAAAAGCACCAAAAGTTGGTTAAATGACCATGGTGTTGGTGTGCTTGACTGGCCAGCAAACTCACCAGACCTGAACCCCATAGAGAATCTATGGGGTACTGTCAAGGGGAAAATGAGAAACAAGAGACCAAAAAATGCAGATGAGCTGAAGGCCACTGTCAAAGAAACCTGGGCTTCCATACCACCTCAGCAGTGCCACAAACTGATCACCTCCATGCCACGCCGAATTGAGGCAGTAATTAAAGCAAAAGGAGCCCCTACCAAGTATTGAGTACATATACAGTAAATGAACATACTTTCCAGAAGGCCAACAATTCACTAAAAATGTTTTTTTTTATTGGTCTTATGATGTATTCTAATTTTTTGAGATAGTGAATTGGTGGGTTTTTGTTAAATGTGAGCCAAAATCATCACAATTAAAAGAACCAAAGACTTAAACTACTTCAGTCTGTGTGCATTGAATTTATTTAATACACGAGTTTCACAATTTGAGTTGAATTACTGAAATAAATGAACTTTTCCACGACATTCTAATTTATTGAGATGCACCTGTATGTTAAGGCAACTAACTACCTGTTGACCAATTAATTCTTTTTTTCTGTAGCATTTTTACATTCTTTTTCTGTTAAATTAAGGAGATTTTTTACCGTTATAAAAATCCCCCACCCAGTTTCAGTAATGCAAAAAAATTAAAATATTGTACCAACACAAATGGATAAACTTACATTTAAAATTGCTCAGTGTATTTCACTCAGTGAAACTGCGTTGCTTTCATTTTAATGAAGTAAATTGAAGGAGCAGCAAAAATCTATTTTACTTTGGAGTTTACTAAACTCCAGATTATTTTGAAACTCAAAATTATTTGAAATAATGAATTACTTCATTATTATAAAGTATAGCATAAACTCAATATCTTGTATGGCAAATGTAGCGTCAAATTAAGTAACGTTCAAAACATAACTTTATAAGACAAATCTGTTTATTTCAATGAGCAATATTAGCTGAAAACAGTAAATTTGGGTTTGAATAAATACATTATTTAGGGGAATTTAACAGTTTTATTAAAAAAATTGAAATTAATGTTCAAATATACTCTATTGTCTCTGTAAAATACTTGTTTTATGCTGAAAGAAATCTTTTTTACGGACATATATTTACAAGCATGTCAGGTTTACATTTACACATGAAAATTATGACGTTTACATTTACGTTTAAATTTACCTGTTTTTTGTTTTTTGTTTTTTGTTTTCAGTAACAGATAAAAGCTGAGCAACACAGAAAATGTCAGTTTTGTGTGAATAAATGTATTTTAGGGGAATTTAACACTTTTATTGAAAAATGTGGAATAAATGTTAAATTATACTGAATTTTCTCTGTAATTCTTTCCTTTATTTTACAGTGTAGGACCAACAAATCATCACACAGAATTTAAAATCTGTCAGATTTTAGCTAGCCCTCTGCCACAATGCTGTCAATTTAGCTAAACTAATATTGAACATGGAAAAGTTCTTAAATGCAATCAAAAATATTTCAGTTCTATTTTGAATTTTGATGCATTCATTGTGCAGCATTAGTACACATTCAAATTGTGAGTGAAACTGTGAGTGTAAGTGCTTTGAAGGAAAATTAAAATTAAATGATAATTTCAGTACCATTACTGCATTTACAAATGAAATATATCCGCCATTCATAGCATGTTCATATTAATGTTTAAATTAAATGATAAAACTAGTGTGATGAATGGCAATTGCAAATTACATTATTAAATGTTCATTTTGCATTTGCACCAAATGTTGCATGTATGGATAATGTAAATTAAATACAGAAATGCGGTGTCATTTTATGTAACATAATTCTGCTGGATCTTTTCTGTTATCCATGGAATGAATAGCTGCACGGATGGGCGGGGAGTTTGCCCAAAACAAAACTTTACCACCAACCCCAAAAGATTGCATCAACTTGTCAAAAAGTACAGTAGTGTTTTCCCTCTGTTAGTTACAGTAAGTCGAGAGAAAACTAATCACACAAGGAAAATGACTGCCAAAACTCGTTTTATTGCACAAAGCATAATATCACCATTTGCAGTAATTATTTCACTGTACAAATATGAAATATTCAAGTAGCTCTACCCAGTGTGTTTAAAGAGGGGATCCTCACTGAAGGCCTGCTTGAGAATGACGTTTTGGATGCTGGACTGTGCAGGGCACTCAGGGGACATGGTGCTGGGGAAGGGCTGGATGGTAGGCTCCCTCTGGCCTGGTATCTGGGGGTCAGGGTGGAATGGGAGGGTGGAGGGCTGCTCGGGTCCTGCGACGGGTTTGTCAGGGAAGGATGGAAGGACCATGGGTTTGTCCATTGGAGGCAGGATGTTGACGATGCCTTCAGGGCGCCTCGCTGCTGTGTTGTGATCGTGTTGGTGGTGGTGGTGATGGTGCTCGTGCTCATGAAGGTGCCTGTGCTTGTGCTCGTGGTCCAGCACCATCTCATGGTCGTGTTCGTGGGTCTCGTCCTTCTTGTGACCGTACTGGTGGTGGTGGTGCTCCCACTCATCCTGGTTATGCTCATGGGCCTTGGTGTGGTGCGCGTGAACATGGTCATGATCGTGAGAATGATCGTGAGAGTGGGCTTTGTCTTCACCATGCTCATGTGTGTGGTGGTGGCCTGAATCATGGGCGTGGTCATGGCCATGGGGTTGGGGTTTTGTGTGGTCATGGGCGTGGTCGTGTCCAGTAGATGAGCCAGCACCAGTTTTGCTGGTGTGGCTGTGATCCAGTTCACCTCCGATCAAGTGCTTCTTCTTCTCCTCTTCAGATGCCTTAAAACAACAAATATTCATATTAAAGACATCATGAAAACCCTTTCGCAACCTGTATAACTTCTATATTGCAATATATTTCTGAGTAAAACAGGATGTTCAACAGAGTTATAGCAAAGTTAAGGCAAGTCAAGTCACTTGGCGGCCATATTGTTAACGCCTCTGGGTAGCAAATTTCTGAAACGTAGGATTACGGAGGAAAAGTAATTGAAATTCTTGAGGAAAGCCATACCTGATTGGACAAATCAGCAAAATCCATCATTAAAAAGTGCTACCTGATGGGTCAAAGAAACCACTACCTAGCCCCGACCCCACCCCTAAACCCTAACCAAACGCAAGTGCAACGCTCTATCCGTTGAACTACTGCACAATTTGATCATGTACAAACACGCATGTAAATAGTGTTAATAAATAACGCAAATGCTCAAATACAAGTCATGCGGTACAGTAAAAGTGTTTTGATTACTCATTATTTGTGTGAAAGCGAATAAAAGTAATTGTTGTGTTCACCAGGAAACTGCTGTGATATAATGAGCCACGAACAAATGACTGAGCAAAAATGGCGGTAGAGTGGCATTATACAATGAGACCAGGTTAAAAAAAAATCAGTGATCTTACCTGAGGTTCAAAGATTTCACACTGAACACTGAGGTTTTCCTCATTGGTGATCGACACAGTGTGAGACGCTTTGCAGAATCCTTTGTGCTAAATGAATAAAATATATATATATTTTTTAAATGAACATTCTGGATAAGAATTTTGTGATAAACAATAATACAGTGGATTTTTTTGACAAACACAACATACAGTATGATGGCTTTTAAAACTTCTAGTCACTTACTGCAAACTCGCATGCAGTGATATCACATTTAGAGATATCAGCAATATCAGTTTTGGAAGAGCAGACTGTCTCCTGGATGGTGAACTCCACAGTGAAAAATCTTCCAAAATCATACTACAAAAATGATAAAATCCAAAATAAATATGATGACTCTTTCTGCACCTTACATTTCTCTCAGTCAGTTTCTTTCTTTCTTTTTTGTACCTGAGCTAAAGTTTTTGTAATGTTCAGAGGAACAAAGTAGTTAGCCAGTCCACTCTCTTTGTTGTATTTCTCCATGGCCATCTTCACTGTCTTCAAGATCTCTTCATGGTCCTGAGAAAGCTGTATGGGGCAGTCTGGGCACCGTTCTCTGATTTTTGAAGCTGGCACTGCCAAGGAAAAGTCATTTTAATAGATTCACTTTTTCATAGTTTAAAATGCATTCCATATGTAACTTGGAAGTGTGATATTGCAAATAGTGTTGGCCCTTGTATGTTAAAGGGATCATGTCATGAGGAATCCAATTTTTCTTGATATTCTGACATATAAGGGAACTTTCTACTATAAAAAAACATACTGTAAATTTTAGAAATGTAAATGTAAAATGTTTTTGTTGAAACCAAACTGCAAAAATGCCTGGTTCCCTACTTCCATTTGAAACACATTAATTCATGACCGCATCTACAGCTCAAAAACATTAACACCTACTTAAATCATCACACCCTTGGCCCCGCCCACTGGTGCTTCAGTTCGTATTCAGAGTGAGAGACAGCAGGACATAGGGCTACTGTGGCCTTGCTATTCCTGAACACCAACGGGCACCCAACTGGACTATTTTAAATTATTTTTGTATTTAAACATGCACAGACAGATGTCTTTGACTGCTTGATACATACACTATATTGCCAAAAGTATTCGCTCACTCATCCAAATAATTGAATTCAGGTGTTCCAATCACTTCCATGGCCACAGGTGTATAAAATGAAGCACCTAGGCATGCAGACTGCTTCTACAAACATTTGTGAAAGAATGGGCCACTCTCAGGAGCTCAGTGAATTCCAGCATGGTACTGTGATAGGATGCCACCTGTGCAACAAGTCCAGTCATGAAATTTCCTCGCTACTAAATATTCCACAGTCAACTGTCAGTGGTATTATAACAAAGTGGAAGCGATTGGGAATGACAGCAACTCAGCCACGAAGTGGTAGGCCACGTAAAATGACAGAGCGGGGTCAGCGGATGCTGAGGCGCATAGTGCGCAGAGGTCGCCAACTTTCTGCAGAGTCAATCGCTACAGACCTCCAAAGTTCACGTGGCCTTCAGATTAGCTCAAGAACAGTGCGTAGAGAGCTTTATGGAATGGGTTTCCATGGCCAAGCAGCTGCATCCAAGCCATACATCACCAAGTGCAATGCAAAGTGTCGGATGCAGTGGTGTAAAGCACGCCGCCACTGGACTCTAGAGCAGTGGAGACGCGTTCTCTGGAGTGACGAATCATGCTTCTCCATCTGGCAATCTGATGGACGAGTCTGGGTTTGGCAGTTGCCAGGAGAACGGTACTTGTCTGACTGCATTGTGCCAACTGTGAAGTTTGGTGGAGGGGGGATTATGGTGTGGGGTTGTTTTTCAGGAGCTGGGCTTGGCCCCTTAGTTCCAGTGAAAGGAACTCTGAATGCTTCAGCATACCAAGAGATTTTGGACAATTCCATGCTCCCAACTTTGTGGGAACAGTTTGGGGATGGCCCCTTCCTGTTCCAACATGACTGCGCACCAGTGCACAAAGCAAGGTCCATAAAGACATGGATGAGCGAGTTTGGTGTGGAAGAACTTGACTGGCCTGCACAGAGTCCTGACCTCAACCCGATAGAGCACCTTTGGGATGAATTAGAGCGAAGACTGCGAGCCAGGCCTTCTCGTCCAACATCAGTGTCTGACCTCACAAATGCGCTTCTGGAAGAATGGTCAAAAATTCCCATAAACACACTCCTAAACCCTGTGGAAAGCCTTCCCAGAAGAGTTGAAGCTGTTATAGCTGCAAAGGGTGGGCCGACATCATATTAAACCCTATGGATTAAGAATGGGATGTCACTTAAGTTCATATGCATCTAAAGGCAGATGAGCGAATACTTTTGGCAATACAGTGTATCTCGGGCAGCTTTTAAAAGATGCAGTGTCAAGTTACAACTCTGAAAAGGAGTCATATTGGACACATTCTTTCACCCAACTGCGCTACTTTTAATTGTTGGTTTATGAAAACATGCGCTGGATGGACATTTTGACCATTTTGATGCGTTTCCGGCGATGTGCATTTCAGTGCAAGATTGCACTGGAAACTGGATGTGGATGTGTCTTCAGTGTATTTCCATGTGGATTGCATGTATTTTCGGCTCATATCAATGTGGATTGCTTGTGAACCAGCTACAATATAATTCAAGCTTTGCAATTTAACTGTTATTGAAGGAAGGGGCAGTTAAAAACATGTTTTTACCCAATGTAAAACAGTAAGTAAACAGTTCCATTCATTAATATTTCAAATGTCATGACTGTGTGATAGTTTATGGTGCTGACATCCTGTTTACACCGGGCACGTCCATTGACACAACGCAACGCAATGGCTTGAGGCTGTCTACACCAGGCATGTCAACATGAACATTCTAAAACGTTTATTTGTGTTGTTGGCAGTAGCAGTGCCAGTGCGTGCAGCACAAAATGGAATGGGACATCTGTTTACTGTCGGCGCATCGCGACGCCGCAATGGACGCTTCCATGGTAGACAGCATCATTGATTATAATGGGTTTTATTGCTTTAGATGCGACGCGACTCTCGCATCTGGTGTAGACAGGGTGTGAGTGTTAACAGTTGTGCTTGAGATGAACAGTTTAATATATTCAGATGCAATGTGTTGGATGTGCGTTATGTGTAAACCCTGTAATGTAGTTTTATAATGTTGTGGAGCTTGTTTATTCTCTTCAGACTAAGTTTAAAAAATGGCTGAATTTGAGGGGCTGCATGCTGTTAGCCAATCAGAACAGTGGGTATTTATGCTGAAGTTTTAAGGAGGCACTTATGCCAAAATCGAGCGATTAAGACAAAGGGCCAGAGACAGGGTGGAAAATGGTCATATATTACTAAATTATGAATGGTTTAATACAAAAAAACGTTACTAACATTATCAGTAGACCTCACGGAATATAATAAAGCTTTATATAAAACAAAAGAGCATTTCATGTCTCCTTTAAATTGCTTACAATTTGTAAGTAGCTTTGGATAAAAGTACCTGCCAAAGGTAAATGCTAGTAAAATCTAGCTGTGTTGTGTTTGGTTGTTACCTGGCCTCACAGTACAGGTATATTTGTACAGTCGAGTGACTCTGTGACCTCTGTTCATGTACATAACAGCCTTACACTGTCCATACACCTGTCAGTTGAGACAAAAGGCTATTAAAATGTTGAACAAACTGCAAGAATAAGTTATTTTCTAGTCTTTATAGTGAGTGAAGTCATACCGGGTACTCCTCAGGGCTTCGGATTTCACAGTTTCTCCAGTTCTTCTTGCTGAGGACATGACACTTGGTCTCCAAAACATCAAATGTCAGATAAAAGACAACCCCTGTTTCACCCTAAAAGAATAAGAAACACTTCAGTAAACATTTTTGAAATGTGTTCTCTAAGTAAAATGTTTAGGAATAGTGACAACTCTTTGCAAAACAGTCTCAAAGGGATATAAAGAATTCCTAATGATTTTAAGTTCAGTCATGAAACCCAACTTGGTGCAAGCTGATAGGTCATTTGAACATGTTATCTGTTAGCTAATCAACTTGCTAACTTGCTAATTGTTTGCAGATATTTTTATTACAGCACGCTACGAGAGTTTTCTCTCTTAAACCCTGCCCCGCCCCAGCACCACAGGTCTAGATCTGCTCAAGTGGATTGTATGTATGTGTAAATGTGCAGCTGCAGCATGTTTTACATGCTCAAAAGAGCATGTATGTTTATGTTCTAACAGTAGCAGGTCTTTGTACTTGCTCTGCAGCTGAAGAGTTCTCTAGTATTCATTTTACCAAGAAACTGCAGCGCTACATAAAACTTTCCTAGTAAGTATACATAGTAAGTATAGCAACGTGAATCTCTTGAGACCAAGTTGATCTTGTCTCATGTCCTGAAGTTTAATGGAGCTGTTTGCAGTGTGTTAAAATTATATATATATATATATATATATATATATATATATATATATATATATATATATATATATATATATATATATGGGTCAATGACGTGACATACATTTTTTTGTCCATGTCTAAAAAATGATTACAAAATATATTATAAAATCAATTCACACAAAAAAAATTTATAAATTGAAATACTGAATACACCTCTTCTATGATGAACATGTATTCAATTACTGAGTTCAAAATCATTTTGATATTTTTTTTCTAGGGTTTAAAGTCAAAAATTTCATGTGATGTAACTGTCCAGAGACAATAATAATAATAAGAAGAAGTAAGAAGAAGAAGAAGAAGAAGAAGAAGACGAAGAAGAAGAAAGCTGAAATTCTTGAAAAAAGAAATGTTGGCTTGAGTTGTGCTGAATAATCTTTTATTTTTAGTAGTGAAGTAGTGAACCAATTTTATTTTAAAATATGATAAATATAAAAATAAAATTGTCCACCAGATCAGCTATGTGGTGTAACCAACATGTAGGTAGCAATTTTGTTGTCATGTGACAATAATCATAAAACAAAGAAGACCTCTTTAGACCCGCAAAACTGTGTGAAGTTCAAAATCATTATTTTGTAATATCATTAAATATCAATATTTTGACATTTATATGAAAAGGCACATTTAGTTCAGATCATTTTGTGTAACCATGAGCAAACTTCTTGATATTCTTGACTTAAAAAGTCATGATGTTTGTCAAATATATTTTTTTTAATAGTAAAAAACTTTTTTGAAAATAATAATTAAGTTGAGTACATTCCATGTATTCAAGGTGAAAAGAAACTATTTTAATACATTTTACTTGACAACAAATGACATTTATATATATATATATATAGTAGAAAATCTATATATATTTTACTTTTTCTGTTTTTAAAAATGTGTGAAAAACAATTATAGCCTTTTCTAAAAAAAAAAAAAAAAAAAAAAAACTCAAAGATGTCAAGTTTACAAACTTGACACGTTTTAAACTAGATTTTTAAAATATTTATATTTTTTATCACCTCAGACAACCTTATTTGTCAATGACCCATATATACATAAAAGAATAAGCATATTAATCACACATGCAGCCAAATCTTTATACTTCTTATTCAAAATACACCCAAGAATCAAAAAATCAAACTGATTCTATACTGGACTCTTTTCAATAAATTTTTGTGCATCTTATTTGGAGACATGAAAACTACAGACTGCTGATGACCTGATATGCACAAATGCATTTATATGGTACAGTCCAATTAAGACATTAACCCAGACATATACAAAATCACTCTCCTCAAGAGACTGACAATTTTGAGGGAAATTCAACAAGGAAAGTATATAAAGTCTCCATGTTGAATTTTCTTTGTATTCTGTGCATTTTTATTGATAACTTCTATTATATAAGCTTGACTTGTATTGTTCGTTACAGTTTATGTTATGACTGTTTATAAGAAGACACTTCTTTTGTAACTTTTCCTTAAATAATGAATATTTTATTCATTTAGCACATCCTTAAATCGCATCATAAAGGGTTATGACTGTTTACACTATGCTGCTTTTGCATGACAACACTTATATAATACCTATATATACATTACTGGTCAAACATTTTGAAACACTTACTCGTTCTTTATTATAATATATATATATATAATTTTTTTTTTTTTGTTTTTTTTTTCACATTTTAGAATAATAGTAAAGTCATCAAAACTATGGAATAACATAAATAGAACTATGGGAATTATGTTGTGACTAAACAAAATCCAAAATAACTCAAAACTGTGTTATATTTTAGCATCTTCAAAGTAGTCACCCTTTGCCAAGAATTTGCAGACATGTACTCTTGACATTTTCTCAACCAACTTCTTGAGGTATCACCCTGGGATGATTTTTAAACAGTATTGAAGGAGTTCCCATCTATGTTGGGCACTTATTGGCTGCTTTTCTTTATTATTTGGTCCAAGTCATTAATTTCAAAAACTTTATTTTATTTTATTAAATTTTAGTTTTATAATGAAATAAATTAATATGGTGGCACAATTATATTTTTGTCTACAAAACTAATTTCAAACATTTAAGCATACGCCTTCAGATCAAAAGATTTTTAAGGTCATGAGAAACATTTCAGTCAAGAGTTTCAAAACTTTTGACCAGTAGTGTATATATATATATATATATATATATATATATATATATATATATATATATATATATATATATATAAAGGAAAGGATCATAATGGGCTCAAATGTTCTTATTATAGATGCTTATATAACTTTCTCAATTTAAATCCTTATGGATTGGTTCCAATCAAATATATGACTGTTAAGCACATCTCACCATCCCTTTAACTTAAAATGACCCAAAATTAAAATGAGAAAGACTTGCATGCTTCATGTAGTGGGCATTGCTGAGGCGGTCGAGGCTGAACACGTAGCCCTCTGTACGGTCCAGGTTGATTTGGTTCATGGCTTCAACGGCAGCACCGCTCGTTGCAGCGTCTTTGCAGGATCCAGGGGTCATAGTGTCCACAGGGGCCCCATGGACACACAGGAACGCCATCATGAAAACCACACACTGCTTCATGGTGTGTGATCTTTCTCCAAGGCAAAGCAACAAAGTCTAGGTGGTTGGTGGAAGCTTATATACACGTTCTGTAAAAGTCACGACCCAGTGGCCCTCCCTGCCCCCTTAGAACACAGTTTGTTCTTCTACTGATTGGCCACTGAGAATTTATTCAGTTTCAATCAACATCACAGTCCTAGTTCACCCACTCTTATCAGTGGCCTCCAAAAGACACTGATCAAATTAACTGATTAACTGAAAATGAATTGATTTTTAGAAAGAGGGCAGGTTGCAACATGCTGTGGGCCAGTCTGACTGACTGTTGAATGTGAGTTCAAATACTTACAACGCTTTGCAAAATACCTTCATTAGATATAATAAGGAATTTGTAACTCTTGCTTCACAGATTAAACATTTTAGGTTGTTGCAGTCACAAGTGTTTCTAGGATCAGTGGGTATTTGAGGCTTAGCCCTGACCTTTGTGGATATGTATGGGGCCATCCTTTGATGAAATATCAGACTATACTGTAATACACTTTATAATACAATTTTAAATGTTACATCTCTGAGATGTCATTTATATAGTGAATCTTAAATGTTACTGAAACTAAAAGGTCCCACTAATTTCAGCTATGCACAAAGATAAAAAACACTATGTACTTTAGAACGTGATTTAAAAACACAATATTGTCCTTTCACGGCTGGTACAATTGACAGTTTTTTATCTTTGATTTGTCAGGTGCTTTAAGTAAGTTTAGAAGTTAGCAGACTGTAAACAGGCTAAAAGAGGTACTGCTAGATTTGCCAAAGTTTGCTGGGTTTATATCATCATGTCCTAATAAGAGTTTTGCAAAAAAATGCAAATGTCCTGGCTTGTGACTTAAAGTGTGCAAATTCCTCGAGCACATACAGTATCTTACTTTTTGTTTTCAGGGTTAGTCTACATATCTAATTACAACACAGTTTCCACAGGAAATTTGACCATACACAGTCGCAATTGCGTGTCGCGAGTGCTCATCTTGCATGTACACAAATGTGCATGAGTGCTGGAGAGCAGCCGCCAACAAGACAGTGCGTGGATTCTGAATCGCATCTGTATTTGGTATTATACTGTAGAAAGACTGGTATCATTAACTTATACAGTTTATGTATATATGTATATATACACACACACCTGGTCTGCAACGATGTTTAGGTAGGTGGCACATGTCAAATTTATTTATATCAATTCCAAATTTACTGTGATGGGCTTGAAATAGCACATAGTTGCACTTCAGGGATATGTTTTGGTTTAGTAATATAAATAACTGTTGGTACTACGGCTGTTACAACATATTTAGGACACTGTTTCAGGTGACTGACCCTGGAACCTTTTGTTTTGTGATCAAAAGGTTTAGATAAACTCGTCTTGTTAGGTATCACAACATGCCACTAAACTCCAAAGAAGTGTTAGCGTTTGAGGTGTTGATTGATTTAGATTTAGACTGTGCCTCATGATTTTTTGGGAAATTATTTGGAACATTACATTTGCATGTACTGCACTCCTCCTGTCCATCTGTACTCTGTCCATCAATTGCTATGTGTTTTTTTTTTTTTTACTTTCCAGGTAAACGGAAGATTATGTCACATCATGATCTGTGGACTGTGATACTCAGCTGCAAGGTCAACTTCACATGTTGTTTTAGTGATGTTTGTTAATGCTATCTTTGCATTATGAATGTATCTTCTGTTTTTTTTTTTTTTTTGTTTTGTTTTTTTATTAAACCGGTAATTAGCATTTTTAAATTAAGCTACAGTTGAAGTCAGAAGTTTACATACACTTAGGTTGAAGTCATTCAAACAAATTTTTTAACCACTCCACGGATATAATATTAGCAAACTATAGTTTTGGCAAGACGTTTAGGACATCTACTTTGTGCATGACATGAGTAATTTTTCCAACAATTGTTTATAGACAGATTGTTTCGCTTTTAACTGACTATATCACAATTCCAGTGGGTCAGAAGTTTACATACACTAAGTTAACTGTGCCTTTAAGCAGCTTGGAAAATTCCAGAAAATGATGTCAAACCTTTAGACAATTAGACAATTAGCTTATGATAGGATGTGTACTGAATTGGAGGTATACCTGTGGATGTATTTTGATGCCTACCTTTAAACTCAGTGCCTCTTTGCTTGACATCATGGAAAAATCAAACGATATCAGCTAAGACCTCAGAAAAAACAATAAACCAAAAACCAATAAACAAAGACCTAAGTCTGGTTCATCCTTGGGAGCAATTTCCAAATGCCTGAAGGTACCACATTCATCTGTACAAACAACAGTATGCAAGTATAAACACCATGGGGCCACACAGCCATCATACCGCTCAGGAAGGAGACACATTCTGTCTCCTAGAGATGAACGTAGTTTGGTGCGAAAAGTGAAGATCAATCCCAGAACAACAGCAAAGGACCTTGTGAAGATGCTGGAGGAATCAGTTAGAAAAGTATGTATATCCACAGTAAAACGAGTCCTATATCGACATAACCTGAAAGGCTGCTCAGCAAGGAAGAAGCCACTGCTCCAAAACCACCATAAAAAAGCCAGACTACAGTTTGCAAGTGCAAATTGGAACAAAGATCTTGCTTTTTGGAAAAATGTCCTCTGGTCTAATGAAACAAAAATTGAAGTGTTTGGCCATAATGACCATCATTATGTTTGGAGGAAAAAGGGTTAGGCTTGCAATTCGAAGAACACCATCCCAACCGTGAAGCATAGGGGTGGCAGCATCATTTTGTGGGGGTGCTTTGCTGCAGGAGGGACTGGTGCACTTCACAAAATAGATGGCATCATGAGGAAGGAAAATTATATGTATATATTGAAGCAACATTTCAAGACATCATCTAGGAAGTTAAAGCTTGGTCGTGAATGAGTCTTCCAAATGGACAATGACCCCAAGCATTCCTCCAAAGTTGTGGCAAAATAGCTTAAGGACACCAAAGTCAAGGTATTGGAGTGGCCATCACAAATCCACAATCTGATAGAAAATCTGTGTGCGAACAAGGAGGCCTTCAAACCTGACTCAGTTACACCAGTTCTGTCTGGAGGAATGGGCCAAAATTCCAGCAACTTATTGTGAGAAGCTGGTTGAAGGCTACCCAAAATGTTTAACCCAAGTTAAACCATTTAAATGCAATGCTACCAAATACTAACAAGTGTATGTCAACTTCTGACTCACTGGGTATGTGATGAAAGAAATAAAAGCTGAAATGAATCATTCTCTCTACTATTATTCTGACATTTCACATTCTTAAAATAAAGTAGTGATCCTAACTGACCTAAGACATGGAATGTTTTCTACAATTAAATGTCAGGAATTGTGCAAAACAGAGTTTAAATGTATTTGGCTAAGGTGTATGTAAACTTCTGACTTCAACTGTACATTATATGATTTCTTTGTTCAGCAAAAATCTAATTATTTGGCAATTCCGAATCAAGTCTGTTTAGTTGTTTGCTATCTGAAATATATATGCATAATTGTACAATAAGTACAATAATGATCATCGTGTTTAGAGACAATTATCACTCAAGCACACTGGACAAACTTGAAGGATTTTTACTGTGCCTGACTCTGAATGTTCTCACACACTTACATTGGTACTACCCACTTTGATCTCCAGAGTTGTTCAGTTGTTCAGAGTTGTTTTCTCAAAACATTAAAAGATACAATGGGCTAAAGGCCTCCCAAGATAAAAGGCACTTTTAATTTAATTTAAAACACTAAATAGCAGCACAATTGTGATTTGTTATAAAGAATGTTCACAGCGGGATCACATTGACTGATGCAATTACAATGGAGATTCATTTGTTTATAGAATACTTGAGATGTTATGAAATACTTCATGTGATTACAATTAATAGTGCACACTTTTCTTATGGTGGTTATTTTGAAAAGGCATTTTGGATTAATCAAATATCATAGGAGGAGGCGCAAGCTCTGGTGGACCCCTGCAGGGATGTGAAGGAGGGAAGGGGCAAATTGGATAAATAGAGGGGGGTATTTTTACAAAGCCATGGCATGGGAACTCATGGCGCCCCTCAGACCCAGATTCTGGAAGTCCAAAAGGGCGTTTTGGACACCGGGGTTTCTCTTTGCCAGAGTGTCCCACATGTTCTGGCCAGTCTTTGTGATCTGAGGTTTTGTTCTTGTGCCCGTGGCCCGCATGTTCTGGCCGACCCTTTTGATCAGGCTTTTTTTTGTCCTCATGATCTGGGCGATGAGGATGAGCATGATCTGGGCGATGAGGATGAGCATGATCTGGATGATGAGGATGAGCATGATCTGGGTGATGAGGATGAGCATGATCTGGGTGATGAGGGTGAGCATGATCTGGGTGATGAGGATGAGCATGATCTGGGTGATGAGGGTGAGCATGATCTGGGTGATGAGGGTGAGCATGATCTGGGTGGTGCCCTGGATGGTGGTGGTGGTGGTGGTGGTGGTGGTGGTGGTGTGGTGGAGGACCACAGTCTCTTGACTGAAATGGATGAGTTGAGTTCTGGAAAGGATTAGAGCAAAAGACCAACATATTGGAGTTAGGGTTTCCACTCCTTATTCCACTCCAGAAATTTTATTATTATTATTATTATTATTATTATTATTATTATTATTAAAAATACAAGCACCTTCCAGTTTGAATCCCTTAAGCTCTGCTATATTTTTTAGCTGGTGTTTGCAAGTTTTCCATATCCAAATTTAAAAGCTAACCTTCATATTGTATATTTTTACAATCTTATGATGAACATACATTTTTTTATCCTGTCTTTGAAAACCTGTGATTCAGGCTCTGTTTGCTCTTTTTTTCCCTGCAAAAAGTGTTAATTCATTCCATTATATGGCAGCATACAATAGGAAAAACAATTTTTCCTCTTTCACCTTCTGTCACAATATACAGATCTGAAATGCAGGTGGCATTCTAACGCAGCTGAGCACTCACCATGTGCTCGTCCATAGACATTCAGTCTATTCTGTGATCACACACACCTTCTCCAATGTTTTGTCCAATATCTTGACTTCTAAGTGGACTAGAAGCTTATTCTAGATGTTGTTGGAAATCTGAGATCCTCATCTTTACAAATCTGTATAAAATTCCATCATCAACATTCGAGAACATATTTTTCTTATGATTTGTTTATCATGCCTTATCTGCTCTACTGTAGTTCCCTATCTGTCACTCACTCGACGTTGGTGTCGATGTAGTGACACTAGGGGTCACTCTTGGGAGCCCGAGACACCTCTGGTCTTTGATAAAAGGCCAATGAAAATTGGCGAGTGGTATTTGCATGCCACTCCCCCGAACATACGGGTATAAAAGGAGCTGGTATGCAACCACTCATTCAGATTTTCTCTTCGGAGCCGAACGGTCATGCTCATTGAGCTGAATACTACTGTTCATTCACCTGCTGGATCTGACGGCGCATTTCAGCGGCTTCTCCCTCCTCTGCACTGGTGCACTGCAGAGAACGCCCCTGGGCGCTTCGGCAGAAAAACTAGAGAGTATATTTTCTGAAAGAGCATTTTTCCCCTCTAAAAGAGTATATATTTCTCTAAAAGAGCGCACACACGGAACGTCTTTTTAAAGACGCGTCTTTTTAAAGATGCTTTTCCGATTGTGTGTTATTCCTGGTTGTGCTCGTTATCTCTCGCCTTCTAACGGTCACGATCACTGTCTTTCGTGTCTGGGCACTGCTCATGCGGAGACAGCGTTCGTGGATGGTCACATTCTCATTGCGAGAATGTGTCCATGGCAACGTTGCGGTCGCGGCTCGCCTTCGTAAAGAAGCGAGCCACCCCAGAGGCTCCCGCCTCGGTCCTTTTACCCACGGGTTTGAGGCCAGCGCGGCTAGCACTGGGGGCGATTTGGGGACCCCAATGGGACCGCCTCCGCCGGGTATCCCCCCGCGGAACTCCCATTCCCCAGCACGCTCGTCTGCCCCGATCGGGCTTCCGGGTGAGTCCGCCGGCTCGTCTCACGGCGAGTTCGACCACTTATTCGGAGCCTGCGAAAGTGATGAGCTCTCGAGCGCAGCATCGGAGAGCGGGCTCGTCCAGTCGGAAGCCTCGGCTGGGCTCCTCCCTTCGGGGTCGATCGCCCAGTCACAGGCTGACGCGGAGATGACGACATGCTTTCCCGGACAGCCGCTCGCGGCTCTGTGATTGGTTCCTGGGCTCGCGGCGCCGCTCAAAGCCACGCCCCGCCCCGTTCCTTTCTTCCCGGAAGTGCATGAAGAGCTGACAAGATCGCGGGAGGCACCTTTTACTGCCCGGTCCCGATCTTTTCAGCTTCCCCGCTCTCACTACCCTCGATGGTGGGGCGGCCAAGGGTTATTCGGCAATCCCCCGGTGGATAAAGGCGCTCGCGGTGCACCTATGCCCGCAGAGCGCCGCCACCTGGCGTGGGTGCCCAAAGCCCCCGTCCAAGGCCTGTAGGTTTACGTCGTCTCTGACGGTCAAAGCCTACGGCGCTGTTGGACAAGCCGCCTCCGCCCTGCACGTCATGGCACTCCTGCAAGTCCGCCAAGGCGCTAAAGGAACTGCACAAGGGTAGTTCCGCCCCGGGATTGATGCAGGAACTGCGCTAGGCGACCGACCTCGCTCTCCGAGCAACGGAGGTCACGGCGCGGTCTCCCGGGCGGACGATGGCCACACTAGTGGTCCAGGAGCGCCACCTTTGGCTCAACCTGGTCGAGATGGGTGAGGCCGACAGGACACGATTCCTTGCTGCCCCCATTTTCCAGGCGGGCCTATTCGGCGACACTGTCGAGGACTTTGCCCAGCAGTTCTCGATGGTAGAGCAGTAGATGGATGCTAGACGGCTTGTCCTGCCCCGGCGTGGCTCAAGATCCCCCCATCTACTCATCGCCGAGGGCGTCCCCCTGCGGTGACTGCACCGGCTCCGCCGCAGCCCGCCCCTCCGGCCCGGCCCCGGCGTGGAGCCCACCGCAGGAAGCCGACGCCACCCGTCTCACAGCCGGCACCGAAGAACCCACGGAGGTCTTCGAAGCGCCCCTGAGACGGGCGACCCAGGGACAACGAAACCCGCTGCTCTGGAGCTGGTAAGCAGATCTTTTTGTTACCTTTTGCATTTAATTGCGCTACATGCCCAAGTGGCTGCAGTACTCAAGAGCTCCGCAAGAGTGGTTTCCTTGTTCCCTGGGTCACATATTCGGTGTGTACGGCTGGCATCACGACCACCGTCCACCACTCCATTTGGCAGGTTGGCGCTCCAGCGGCGGTCTCCCACCCTGAGCGCCCAGCTGTGGCACAATCCGCCCCCGATGTGACAGTCTCCACGGGTCATGAGGACAGGCCTCTTCCTCCCCCGTCCCAGGCTGTTCCGGGGGTGGTCACAAGGAGCCAGGTAAGTGCTTCGATGTCCTCGGACTCAGCACGGCCACGATGTGGTGTGGCACCTCAAGCTCCGCCCCGCCGCGAGGCCCCACCCGCCGGTACATCCGATGACGTTGTCCCTTTGGTCCCCCTTGCGCGGAACTCGGGTGCATGGCTTGCGCTTTCCAGTCCGTCGCGAGGGCTGGTCCGGACCGTCCGACTCGGCTGCACGATTCACTTCGCTGGGCATCCGCCCAGGTCCAGCGGTGTCCACTTCACCTTGGTGAAAGATGGAAACGCTGCTACCTTGCGCGGAGATCGCTACCCTCCTACGGAAGGACGCAATAGAACCTGTCCCTCCAGCCGAGATGAAGAGGGGGTTTTACAGCCCCTACTTCATTGTACCGAAAAAAGGCAGTGGGTTGCGGCCAATCTTGGACCTGCGAGTACTGAACCGGGCCTTACACAGACTCCCGTTCAAGATGCTGACGCAAAGACGCATTCTAGCGAGCGTCCGGCATCAAGATTGGTTCGCGGCGGTAGACCTGAAGGATGCGTACTTTCACGTCTCGATCCTTCCTCGACACAGACCCTTCCTGCGGTTTGCGTTCGAGGGTCAGGCGTATCGGTACAAGTCCTCCCTTTCGGCCTGTCCCTGTCTCCTCGCGTCTTTACGAAGATCGCAGAGGCTGCCCTTGCCCCGTTAAGGGAGGTGGGCATTCGCATTCTCAACTATCTCGATGACTGGCTAATCCTAGCTCACTCTCGAGACGTGTTGTGCGCACACAGGGACCTGGTGCTCTCACACCTCAGCCGACTAGGGCTTCGGGTCAGCTGGGAAAAGAGCAAGCTCCTCCCGGTTCAGAGCATCTCTTTTCTCGGTTTGGAGTTGGACTCAGTCTCCTTGACGGCGCACCTTACGAACGAGCGCGCCCAGTCGGTGCTGGCCTGTTTGAAGGCGTTCAAACAGAAAACAGCGGTTCCACTGAAACATTTTCAGAGGCTCCTGGGGCATATGGCGTCCTCGGCGGTGGCCACCCCGCACGGGTTGATGCATATGAGGCCGCTTCAGCACTGGCTCCAGACTCGAGTCCCGAGACGGGCATGGCGCCACGGGACACACCGCGTGGCCATTACGTCGGTCTGTCACCGTCTTTTCAGCCCTTGGACCGACCTCTCGTTTCCACGAGCAGGTGTTCCGCTAGAACTGGTCTCCAGGCGCGTCGTGGTCACGACAGACGCCTCCAAAATGGGCTGGGGCGCTGTTGGCAACGGGCACGCAGCTGCCGGCATCTAGACGGGCCCGCAGCTGCGTTGGCACATCAACTGCCTCGAGTTACTGGCAATTCTGCTCGCCCTGCGGAGGTTCCGGCCGTTGATCCAGGGCAAGCACGTGCTAGTTCGGACAGACAGCACGGCAGCGGTAGCATATGTCAACCGCCAAGGCGGTATGCGCTCCCGCTGTATGTCATAACTCGCCCGCCGTCTCCTCCAACGGAGTTAGCAGCACCAAGTCGCTGCAAGCCACTCACATCCCGGGCAACCTCAACACTTTGGCGGATGCGCCGTAACAACAGGTTACCCTCAAGGGAGAGTGGAGACTCCACCTTCAGGTGGTCCAGCTGATTTGGAGTCGATTCAGTCAGGCACAGGTGCACCTGTTCGCCTCCCAAGAATCCTCCCACTGCCCGCTCTAGTACGCCCTCACCGAGGCCTTCCTCGGCATAGACGCGCTGGCACACAGCTGGTCCCCTGGCATTCGCAAATATGCGTTTTCCCCTGTGAGCCTGCTCGCACAGACCCTGTGCAAGGTCAGGGAGGACGAGGAGAAGGTCGTCCTGGTAAGCACCCTACTGGCCCGCCCAGACGTGGTGCTCGGACCTCACGATCCTCGTGACAGCTCCCCCCGGGCAAATTCCCCTGAGAAAGGCCCTTCTTTCTCAGGGAAGGGGCACCATCCGGCACCCGCGCCCAGACCTCTGGAATCTCCATGTCTGGCCACTGGACGGGACGCGGAAGACCTAAGCTGTCTCCCACCTGCGGTGGTAGACACATTCACTCAGGCTAGGGCTCCCTCTACGAGGCGCCTGTATGCCTTTAAGTGGTGTCTGTTCGCTAAGTGGTGTTCTTCCCATCAGGAAGACCCCCAGAGGTGCGCAGTCAGATCAGTGCTTTCCTTCCTGCAAGAGAGGTTGGAAGGGAGGCTGTCCCCTTCCACCTTGAAGGTGTATGTTGCTGCCATAGCAGCACACCATGACGCAGTCGACGGTGAGTCCTTAGGGAAGCATGATCTGATCATCAGGTTCCTAAGAGGCGCCTGGAGGCTGAATCCCTCCAGGCCACGCCTTGTTCCCTCATCGGACCTCTGTAGTTTTTCAGGGTCTACAGAGAGCCCCCTTTGAGTTTTGCAGTCAGCCGGGCTTAAGGCACTCTCCTTGAAGACTTCCCTCCTGACTGCGCTCACTTCCATCAAGAGGGTAGGTGACCTGCAAGCGTTCTCTGTCAGCGAAACGTGCCTGGAGTTCGGTCCGGGCTATTCTCACGTGATCCTGAGTCCCCCGACCGGGCTATGTGCCCAAGGTTCCCACCACTCCTTTTAGAGACCAGGTGGTGAACCTGCAAGCGCTGCCCCAGGAGGAGGCAGACCCAGCCCTGGCGTTGCTGTGTCCGGTGCGCGCTTTGCGCATCTATTTGGATCGCACGCAGAGCTTTAGACTCTCTGAGCAGCTCTTTGTCTGCTTCGGTGCACAGCGGAAAGGAAGCGCTGTCTCCAAGCAGAGGATCGCCCACTGGCTCATTGACGCCATAACTATGGCATGTCTCGCCCAAAACATGCCGCCCCCGGTAGGGCTACGAGCCCATTCTACTCGTGGTGTAGCGGCTTCTTGGGCCCTGGCCAGAGGTGCCTCTCTAACAGACATTGCAGAGCAGCGGGCTGGGCAACACCCAACACCTTTGCAAGGTTCTACAACCTCCGGGTGGAACCGGTTTCGTCCCAGGTAGTGGCACGCAACACAAGCGGATAAGCCCGGGATAGCCGGCCGGGTGTATCGCTTGCACATAGCGCCTTCCACCTCCTTTTGAGCTGAAGACGTGCGCTGTTAATTCCCAGTAGTGTTCATAAAGGTTGTTCCCTGGTTGACTTCCTCCGAGCCCTGTGGCAGTCGAGTTTTCGGAGAGACTCGCTGCCGGCCCAGTACACGCGCTAACTAAGAGCCCGGTTCTGGGGTAGGTGCTCCGCATGTGGCGGTTCCCTGTAAGGCTAACCCCATGCGATCTATATCTTTCGCTAGTTCGTTTCCCTACTGGCAAACTGCGTCTTCCTTGGGCAGAGCCCCTCAGTCTCCATGTTGTAGTAACTCCTCCCCCATTGGGTAGGATCTACCTTGAAGGCTCTCCACATGGTTGGAAAGACCATGTGATGTATTCTTCCACTTAAATATCCCCCCTCTCTTGGGGCGAGGTGTGGTCTCCGCGGTGTCCTCCCCTTGGGAGGGACACCCCCCGACTAGACCTGGCGGCCCAGTCGGATAATCCCCCTTCTTTTTTAGGGAGTGGAAAAAGAGAAGGGGAAAGAGGCCATGACTGGGTTAAGCCTGTCTCTATCTCTGGGTAGTCGACTTGTCCCCAAAAAGGGCCGTTCGACACTCATAACTGTGTTGGGGGAGGTTACGTGTCGACCTGGTGTGCTGGCTATGAGGCACACAGCAAGTCTGCCCACCACACACCGCCAGTTCACGTAACACAGTTCAGCCTTGTGGCGTTTTGTATAGGGACCCCTAGTGTCACTACATCGACACCAACGTCGAGTGAGTGACAGATAGGGAACGTCATGGTTACTGGTGTAACCTCCGTTCCCTGATGGAGGGAACGAGACGTTGGTCCCTCCTGCCACAACGCTGAACTACCCGCTGAAATGGCCGGACCTTATATCGGCTCCTCAGCGTAAAACCTGAATGAGTGGTTGCATACCAGCTCCTTTTATACCCGTATGTTCGGGGGAGTGGCATGCAAATACCACTCGCCAATTTTCATTGGCCTTTTATCAAAGACCAGAGGTGTCTCGGGCTCCCAAGAGTGACCCCTAGTGTCACTACATCGACACCAACGTCTCGTTCCCTCCATCAGGGAACGGAGGTTACACCAGTAACCATGACGATTTTGTTCTGGGCATCAGACATAACACTGGATTATTTACCCTAGCTAGTTCACAGACAAGTACAAAAAATTTAATTTTGAAGAAAACAGCTAATACAGAGATTGTAGTTAGTTGGGGATTAAAGAAGCAGTGATTGGAGTAGACAATTTGGGTATTTACTCTTGGTCACTTCATGCATTTTTGCTGATCGCATTGCTATCCGATCATGAAAAGACCAGGTGTAAATGCCCTCCAAGATGGATACGAGATGGATATAAATATCCCGAGGTGGTTTGAGATGCATTCCAGGCGAAAACGGTCAAGTGTAAATAGATCTGGCTGTTTAAGCCACATATTTCGACTTTACTCCACCCAAATAGCACTACATCAGCATGGAGAAAATATGAAATATACTGTAACAGCTGCAGTATTTGCATAGGGCTTGTGTTGCGCAGTAAATAATAACAAAGAAAGAGATGAATGCACATTGTAGGAGAGACAGTACTTTTTTCTTCATTTATTTGATGCAGATCGCTGACGAAATGGAACTAAAAACTGACAAAGAGTGCAGCCGATGCACATGACATTTCTTACAGACGAGAAGTCACGAGGGGAAATATATACAGAGCGCACAGACACCCACACACACGCGCACTGGAATCAAATAATACAACCCCAATTATGAAAAAGTTGTGACAGTATGAAAAATGCTAATCAAAACAAAAAGGACTGATTTGTAAATTATATTCACCCTTTGCTATACTGAAAGCACTACAACTACATATTATATGATTTTTTTTTTCTTTTGAATGTTATTGTTTTTTGAAAATGTACAGTTATTTCAAATCAGATGATTGCAACATGCTCCAAAAAAGTTGGGACAGTCAAGTATTTACAACTGTGAAACATCACCATTTCTTCAAACAACACTTATTAAGCATTTGGGCACTGAAGACACAAGTCTGTTTAGAAAGTGGAATTTTCCCCCAATCATCCATTATGTAGGTCTTTAGCTACACAATTGTATGGGGTCTTTGTTGCCGTATGGTGTGCTTCATAATGTGCCACACATTCTCAATTGGAGACAGTTCAGGACTGCAGGCAGGTCAGTCTAGCACCCACACTCTCTGTATACACAGCCATGCACTTGAAATCCAGGCAGTATGTGGTGTGAAGTTGTCCTGCTAGAAAATGCAGGGACGTCCCTGGACGGCAGTATATGTTGCTTCAAAATTTTTACATATCTGTCTGCATTCATGGTGTTCTCACAGATGTGCGAGTTACCCATGCCATGGTCACTGACACACCCCTGGCCCATACAGACACTGGCTTTTGGACCTGATGCTATAAACAGCTTGGATGGCCCTTTTCCTCTTTGGCCCAGAGAACACGATGGCTTTGTTTTTCAAAAAAGTTTTGAAATGTGGACTCTTCAGACAAAAAGCACAGTTCCACTGTTCTACTTTCCATCTAAGATGAGACCGAGCCCAGAGAAGTCGGCAGCACTTCTGGACAGTGTTGATGTATGGCTTCTGCTTTGCATAGTAAAGTCTTGTAGACTTGCATTTGTGGATGCAGTGGTGAGTGGTGTTGACTAACAAAAGGTTTACTAAAGTAATCCCAAGCCCATGTTCATGATATCCATTTCAGATGAATTATGTTTTTAAGACAGTGACATCTGAGGGAACAGCGATCACGTGCATTCAGAAATGGTTTTCATCTTGCCCTTTACACACCGAGATTTGAAACTTTTAACTATATTGTGCACTGTAGAGGGTGAAATGCCCAACATCCTTCCAATTTTTCTATGGGGAACATTGTTCTTAAAGTGCTGGATTATTTGCTGAAGCATCTGTTGGCGAACTGACAAGACTCAAATGATCCTTGCTCTTGAAGGACTAGGCTGCTTTTGGAGGCTCCCTATATACTTTGACATGATTGCCTCACCTGTTTAACATCACCTCTTTCACATCGCCTTGTTATTTCAACTCTTCAGATTGTTATTAGTCTTAAATTGCCCGTCTCAACTTTTATGGAGTGTGTTGCAATCATCTGATTTGAAATAACTACATAAAAACAAACAAACAATGAGATTCACAAGGTAAAACATCAGATAATGTGTAGTTGTAGTGCTTTCAATATAGCAAAGGGTGAATATAATTTACAAATCACTCCTTTTTGTTTTTATTAGCATTTTTCATATTGTCCCAACTTTTTCGTAATTGGGGTTGTATATTAAATCTTTTAAATTTCCTGCCCGGCATTAGCATAATTGTGGAAGTAAACTCTGTTTTATTTGCATATAGTGTGGAAATTGATGATCGGATTTATATCCATTTGGCAGAGACACATTGATGTGGCCAAGTGTAAATGGCATGTGCCTATTCAATCGGATAGCGACCAGATTAGTAAAAACGTATAAAGTGACCAAGTGTAAATACCTCCTTTGTTATCTTACAGAGATCATATTTCACTTTGTGTGGTGTTACAGCAACAAACATAGTCACATTCTTGTGAACGAGAGCATTCATTTGATATATGACTTGACTATTTTAGTGCTATCTGATATACATTTATATTCCTATTCATATTTACATATTCTACATCATTACCACTGGTTGGCGCTCATTTGCGATGCAGAGCTTTTCAGGTCTTTTTATTTTTAATTTTATGTCACATAATACAAAAGTTATGGAGTTCTGTAAAAAGTTCAGAATCTAGCTTTCAAATGGTGCCACATATTTATGTATCCAGCAACTGTTTTACTGTTTTCTCTGAATATTTCTGTAGTTTTGAATTCAACTTGGGTTATATTTTTTGTTTAGTGTTCTTGCCTATTCTGTTATTTATGTCTACTACTGTAATACCTCAAATTTCCTCCAAGGCATAAATAAAGCACTATCCTATCCTGCTTTTTTTTTCAGACCTGTAGTATCCTTTAAGATGGGAAAACAAAACTGGGTCTCAATGATCCGGTTTGTGTGTACTGTATGCACATGAGATGTTTACCTGAGCTTCATAAATTTTACATTCCACTCTCGGTTCGTTAATTCCAACCTTAGTGGATTTACAGAATCCATACCTCTAGAGAGAGAGAAAGATACAGAAATCAACATTGACTGGGATTGCACACACAAAATTATAGTAAAGTATTCTCAAAGATCTCAATAATAAAGGTGAAGTGTGTGTTATTCTGTGACACTAGGCACAAAACGAAATTGCAAAAAAACAATTTTTCCGAACACTCCCACCATCTGTGATTAGGCGATTGAACAGATGGTCCCACCCCAAACTCACACTACTGGTTGCACTGGTGTCAGGCTGGTTGGAATGCTCAAATAGAGAAATGTTTTAAAAAAGTGCAGCAGAGTCACAGTGTTTATACTTTTCAAGAGAATCAACCTTCGAATGGCTTAATTACAATTGACTGTGCATATAATAATTGTGATACAAGTATTCCAAATACAAGTACAAGTTATCATCAAAACAGGTACACACTTCACCTTTTATTTTGTGGATTGTAATTTTATTTTGTTATAATTATTGTTGGATACAATTTGCTGTGCGCTTACAGCCTTATCTCCACATAAAGCCTTGCACGCATCTCGATTCTGGGACTCCTTGTTTGGACAGTCAGTCTCCACAATGGCAAACTGGGCAAAGAAGCTTTGACCCATAAACATCCACTGAGAAAAGAGACCGATTTTCTATTAACATGTAGTTCACACAGTTATATACCACTTCATTTTACGTAGCCAGATTTTTGACAGTCAGTGTGAAGTCTGGTCCACAGCTTATTCTATCCAAGAACCACCCATTTACGTTGTTTAGCAGACTTCATACGAAACTGAAGAACGACGTCATTTCGAACTAAATTTGGCCAACATGAAGGTGTTTTTGCATTTGTTTCGGTGGTCCATAACAGCTCACCAGGGTGAACTTCATAACACCTTCTTACTGCCATTGGTCCACGTCTTTGGTAGGTGTGCAGAGTTAATAGTGAGCTGGTGCAAAATTACCTACATTGGTACAATCGTGAGCGTAGAGCCAGGCCTTTAGAGAGGATAAGACAGTCTGACTAACATGTAAAGCAATCAACCACAGTTTGTTTTGTTTTTACGTGCTGTTTAGACTGTTGTGTGGTCCTTGGCCAGAATAATCTGCAATGCTGACTGGACTTCATGCTGATCTTCAAAAGTATGATTTATTGAGAATATTTTGAGCCTAAAACATTTTTTGTAAATCATTACCTGTGTGCTGATTCTTCCTACTTCCATCAGTTTAAAGTAAGATGTGTGGTTGGATTCCTTGTTGTATTTCTGCAGGGCAGATTTCACACTCTCTAGACCCTTAGGGTCATGAAGGGGCAGTAGAGCGGGGCAGTCAGGGCATTTCTTAACCAGCAATCGATGTGAACCTGGGACAAAACACAGAATTATAAGCGTAAATGAACCCTAAAAATATACTATTGAAGGAATTCACTAAGAATGAATTGTACCTGCTGAAGTGCTGTCTAAATATTCCTTTTACTAAAGGAATTATGCAAAACAGGCAACAGCACAAACATGTCCATAAAGTCTGCACTTGTGGGAACCTGCTGAATCGGTTCTTTAAAACGCTTAAAGCATACTCGACACCACCACATGTCTAAATGGCTGGTTATAATGCTCTTTTCCATCATTTTTTCTTCATATGAAGAATTACTACTACCATGATCAATAAAAAATTTACAAAAAAAATAATAATATGCAGGTGGTAAAAATGCAACATTAATTGTGCCGTAAAACAATCCTGAAGGTAATCAATTTTAGTCTTCAGAAGCTGCATACAGTATATACCATGTACAGTAAAGATAAAAATTGATGGTTTCATTCTTGTATTTCATCTGTCAAAATGATGGACATCATTTGTTATTATCCATCAATGTTTTTAAAGTGTGGAAAATAGTGGAAAATGTAGGTTAAAGCAACCTCTGAGTCATTTAGGCTACTTTAGGTAAACATTGACCCGCTGAGAAACTGAGTACTTGACTACTTTTCTGGGCGTTACTGTTACTCGACTAGTAAAAAAGAGTAGCCATGCAAGTCCAAATAGCATGTGACATGTATGGTCATGTTTCTTTAACCTTAAACATTTCTAAGGGCTTTTTAAAGGTTATAGATTTGAGCAGTGTTAATACATAAGTCAAGTGTCTAGAGAAAAAAAAAAACTTTTTATTGATTTGTTTTTGTTGTTGTAGCACCTGGCTCAGTGTCACAGATATAGTTTTTCACAGCTGCTTTTCCTTCAATACTAGAGATGGTCACATTGCATTTCGCTGTCACTTTCTGTAAGGAGAAAATAAAAAGGATATTAAATAAATGTCACAAAGATCTCTGAATTCAGAGCGATAAATGTAAATTATTTTTGCAATTATAGTTTGTAACATCTCTGGTGTTCAGCTCACCGTCTCAGTCTCTGATCTAACTTCACACTGATCTACAGGTTTAGGATTCACAATGTGACATACAGATTCTTCTAAGGTGATCCTGAAGACCACCTCACAAGGATCAGCCTGCACAGAAACAAGACAATTTTTTATGAGTAAGTCTATGCTCTGGTACAATTGAAATCACTTATGGAAGACTGGCTTTAGTGAAAACTAACCTTCTCCTCGGCTGTGCGACTGTCTAGAGAGACAAACTTGAACTTGTATCCATGACGATGATGGTCATTGATGAACTTCTCAGCTGCATCTGTAGCGATACTGTCCTGGTCTTCTAAACACTTATATTCTACATCGCTGGCGGCGCATAGCGCCAAGACCAGAATTGCTAGTATTACCAGCTGTCTCATACTGCACATGGACATGAGCAGTAAATCTTCAACCAAGAAACAAAGCTACTCCCCTGTCCAGACCTTTATAACAGACCCCGCAGGAGGAATGAGCAAACAATTTACTGCCAAAGATGACTGCCAATGTAAATGAAGGCAAAACAAATATAAAAGCTTCATCTAGAGGGGATTGTTAAGCAGTGGAGCAGAAATTACCATCATTTTCATGTCTTGTCCAGGTAGTTTTTTTTGTTGTTTTTTTGGGGGGGAATTTTTCCCCTTTTTCTCCCAATTTGGAATGCCCAATGTACTCTAAGTCCTCGTGGTCGCATAGTGATTCGCCTCAGTCCGGGTGGCAGAGGACGAATCCCAGTTGCCTCCGCGTCTGAGACAGTCAACCCGCACATCTTATCATGTGGCTTGTTGAGCGTGTTGCCACGGAGACATAGCGCGTGTGGAGGCTTCACGCCATCCACCGCGGCAACTACGCTCAATTCATCATGCGCCCCACCGAGAACAAACCACATTATAGCGACCACGAGGAGGTTACCCCATGTGACTCTACCCTCCCTAGCAACCGGGCCAATTTGGTTGCTTAGGAGACCTGGCTGGAGCCACTCAACACGCCCTGGGATTCGAACTAGCGAACTAGCGAACTCCAGGGGTGGTAGCCAGCGTATTTTACCACTGAGCTAACCAGGCCCCCTCGTCCAGGTAGTTTTTGAATTTATTATTATTTAATTTTTTTCAAATTTAGTTTAGTTTTGTTTAGTTTTCACTCTTTGACTGTTAGTTTTTGTGTGGTTTTCATTTTTCAGTATATTTAGTTTTTATTTTAGTATTTAAGAGCTGTTAATATGAATGTATTTACTGATATTATTAGGTGTCCAAGACCCTTGGTGGCGCTATAAGAAGCATTTTCACTAATACAATCATATAGGCTAGAATAAAAAAAAGAAAAAAAAAATGTTTCCTCTGATTCGAAGCAAAAGCTAGATTTCTGATTTAATTTCCATCTATAAAACTTTTCTGCCATTTTGAATTTTGTATGCATCTCCAAGATCGTTGTGCTGGAAATTTAGCATGTATCATCTAGAGACCCTCATGACAAAAAGTACATTTAAAAGAATTGTATTTGTCAAATCGGTGAGAAGATATAGGTTGATAAATTAATTAATTGGCTTCTATCTTCTAAATGATTTGACGAATCACAATACTATTGATAAGATTTTGTCATAAGGATCTCTAGATGATACATGCAAAAAATATTTTTTTCTTCAGAAATCTCAAAATGGCAGATGGACCTGAAATCAGATACTTGTTTTGTTTAGCTAATCCTTTTACATCTGCAAACACCATACCTACTAAGTAAATATATCAATTTTTCTAATTTCTTAGACCCTGTTAATTGCCGCTAGCGACTATATTTTTATGTTTGACGCTGTCAAATTTGCAGGGTTGTCTAGTTTTATGGCTATCGAGTGGCTAACATACCATACACAGACAAACACATTCAGACACTTACTCACATCTAAAGGAACTTTTTGACTCTCCAATACACTTGACCTGAATTTCTTTGGACTGTGGGGGAAACCATATCACCCGGAGGACCCACAGAAAACACTTTGAAAAGCATGTGGATAATTCTTCCTTGCGCTAAAGCCCAAAGAACTGTATACTTTGGTTAGACGTGAACACTAGGCATCTCAATACAGGATGCGTGATGCAAATTTCGAGTGCTCGAGCACTGAACGCGTGCGGCTCGATTTTTCTAACCGAGTTTACTCTGAATGCGCATTACACACATGCATCTGGAATTATTTGCAATAACTAGTGGTTCCACAAAGTGGCAACACTCATAACTGAGCCGTTTCGAAGAAGTGCAAGAAGATGTAATCGCCGATAAACAACAGGAGATGAGACGAAGGTGGAAACAACAGCAGCGGATGTGCACATCAAGAGTGCATGTGTGAAGAGGTCAAGAGATACCTACTGAGTCTGATGGAATATAAAGACACCTTTATGGGTCTAAACTCCTGAAGATAAATAGTCCAGTATCTCATAGCAGTCATATTGTGCATGCGCCAACAGCATGTGAATGCGTGCACAGTCAAAGGGAGTATACAGTACTTTGAAAGGCTGAATGTTCACCTGTATGCATACGCTAAGCATTCGCTTCAAACTGAAGTATACTTTGGGCTTTAAGGTCATGTGCAGTAAGTGGACAGTCAATGACCAAACAGTGTGTTTCTACATGTTTCATTCTGAAAAAAAAAAAATTTGAATGGCCTGTTTTGAATGGTCAGTGGTGTTACCCCAACATGACCACACAGGACATCGACATGTTGCCTCTGAAAGTTCATGTACCCTAAAATCAACCCCATACTGCCGAATTACTGAAAAGCACCATCCACCCTTAGACATTTTTGTATTAATTCAAATGTGAGCACATTCCCTCTAACGCTTATGGTAGCACATTGTATAAACAATCTTCGAGACATGGGTTCTGATCTTGTGGATCCTAGGAAGTAATCGCATTCACATAAACAATGATAAGCGATTTGGAAGTTGCATATTCGTTCTAAAATTATTATTTTTTTCTCCAATGACTGTGAGGTTTAGGTTCGGGGTTTGGGTGTAGGGTTAATACAATATACTCTCCTGTTGACTTTATTACATCATTTACAACTAAAAATACAACTCGCTTTTGGCACCGTTCTGTGGAAATTTAACCCAGAAACTGGAGCTCACACGTGCCCATACTTTCAACAACACTTCCAGCTTTGGCCACTGGGGGCAGTGATGTGAATTTCAGTAAGCACAGACCAAAATCAGGTGAAGAAATTATGACCTACTGACTGCGTCTGAAAACTGGAAAATGCTACCTTCGGAGACAGTATAGATAGGATGAAAATAAGGTGCTTTTCAAACTGTGGAGAGACTACTTTCCTTAACAGTTCCATTCATTCAAAAAGTGCTGTCGGTTAAGCCATTAACTAATAAGGCAGCGAGGCAGCAAGTCAGCCACTGTGTCTCCGAGTTCACAGTGTGATCCATTTGGGTACCTTGGTATGCTGTTTATTTTGAATATATTGATAATTAAGTAATATTAAGGTCATGTCAATCAACATGATCCTGAAATCAACCTAATAATGACATTTTCCAGTTTAATTCCTCTGTCAAAAGAGCATGCCAACCAATGGTAAAAGAATTGTATTTTTTTTTTTTTTAATCCTGCACTTATTTAGTGTGACAGGTATACAATGTGACATAAGATTAATTATTTTGGCCCAGTAGGTTTAATGTTATTACATTTTTGAAAACATTTCAGATGGAAATGCCTCCACACTTGTAGAAGGAGCCAATACTAAATGTCCTGACATTATTCAGGTTTGAACTTTGGAAAAACAGTTTACAGAGTGACTGGATCTAAGGTCCATTTATGATTAGAAATAATGCTGACTGATTTCAGTTATTTCATAATAACCCTTTAGAATATTTCAAACGAGAAACACTCAATATGTTGAAACTGGCCAGGGCTTGTAATATGTTACAGATTGTGACATAAATTCCCCATACATTTAAAATATGTGGGCAAGTAAATTACTCAGTTTCTGGTATGTAATAGCCTATTTATATCTATTTATATCTAATTATGAGTATATCATGAGTTTAGTGCAGACACTTTGGTGACCTGTAGCTGTCAGATAGTTATTTAAAATGTATTTTTCTAATTTAAATGCATTTATTGTGTGTTGGTGTGAATTTGTTACAGGTAATTTTATATATTTGATGTTGATTTTAAAATTAAAAGCCATATTTGTAAAATAAGTGTTATTTTAAATGAACTGATTCAATTATTGAGACACACACACACACACACACACACACACACACACATGTTTGGCTGTTTGGAAGGGAACGTTACCTTTACTCTAGTCATTGAGGACAACATATTGATTTTTCATCTGTCAGTGCTGACCTCTGATTTTTAACACCCCCGCAAGTCAAAAGCAAATTCGTTTACAACCTGTTATATGTTGAATTAATCTTATTTTGTTTTTATAGTCAAAATCAATGTCAGAAATTTACTTCAACATATAACAGGTTGTAAACGTATTTGCTTTTGATTTGCGGGGGTGTTAAAAGTCAGTGGTCAGCACTGACAGATGAAAAATCAATATGTTACCCTCAATGACTAGAGTAAAGGTAATGTTCCCTTCCAAACAGCCAATCATAAGTGGAACTCTTGCATAATTTAGAAGGTGAATATTTGCTAAACTTTGGTAAACAGAACCTGTAACTTTGTCCATGTTGTGGGGGTAACTCACAGAATTAGCCTCTTTTTATTCACCCATGAAGCAATCAGCACACTTAAACATAATTCTGAGAAATTGAATATATTTAAATTGATACTGTATGTCTCTTTCAAAGTGTTACATAGCACAGAGTACAAGGCTTTGAAATAAATTAAATTACTCTTTTAAAATGTAATTACAAAGTAGGCTTACTCTTCCATTTCCTTTCTTTATTTCTGTCTTACTCAATTTAACATTTCAGTTCTTCACTTTAAATGTACTTAAGAAAATGGGGATTTAGTTTTATTCTGCTTGTTCACAGATTTTCATCTGATTTTGATCACAGATTTTGTTTCAGTGATTTTATCATGCTGCACTTAAAAGTATTTGATGCTTCTTTGTCTTCTGATCAAAAGGTATAGATAAATTCATCTTCATCTGTCACAGATCACTGTTAAACGTTTCAATGAAGCACCAATATGTGTTGATTGGTTTGTTTCTTTAGGCTGTGACTAGCACTGCCAATAAAAAGAATATATAAAAAGGGGAATATAAATAAAAATTAAATAATGGATTTGAAAAAACAAATTGGCAAATGCTTTTTAAAAAAGCAAAATAAAAGTTTGATTTATTTATAATTTTAAATGCTGTATTTTGTTGTTTCATTAAATTAAATGATTAAACATGGAATAATAATTTCATGGCATGAAATTTTAAGGATGTCATAAAATATTGATATATTGATTATTAATTATTAATTGGTATGTTATTATTATTGCTATATTTTTGAGGCATCGATATATTAAACTTAGCAAACATTTAAATTTGAAGCCCAATTTGCGTGCTTTCCAATTCACTCAGTTAGCCTCTGTTTAACAGTCTGGTGTAATAGTGTTAAGAGACTACAAGAGGGCGATATAACATGTATCTCTCACACACAGGACGAGCTGAAGTGGCGCAGATGGCAGTCCAAAGTTACAAAGGTTTTTGTACTTCTTCAAGAATGAACAAAGTGTTGTTGATTTTGAAGGTTAGTGAAGGATGCTGGTGAAATTACGCAAACTGAACGATTATAAATGGCGGCATTTATTAAATTTTGTCTATTATAATTAATGAGAAACAGAGAAATTATTTGAGTAAAAGACAGGACAAAAAAGTTTTTTTTTTTAAATAAGAGAAGTTTCCTAATAGTGGTGGTGATGCACCGAAATGAAAATTGTTGTCTGAAACCGAAAATTCTGGAGACACTGGGCCGAAAACCGAAAAACTGAAAATGCTTTATGTACAGTGTATATATATATATATATATATATATATATATATATATATATATATATATATATATATATATATAGAGTATATGAATAGTATAGTATATATACAGTATATGTACTGTACATACTAATATATATAGTATATACTGTATATAGGCCTATATATAAACTGACTTTTGCCAAACATAAGCAAATATTTACCCTATAAAGTGCTAATAAAGAACTTATGATTACACAACAAAGGACAAAAGCATACCTTCCTATTTTAAGTTTTGTTGTATCTGTCCATCATCCATATTGTCAATATTGTTGTGAGTGGGGGAAAATAAACTGTGACAGTGTCACTCACTGGTCCAGTTTCAGACGAAAAGCACAAATTTGCCCATTGCCCCATTTTTATTTATTTATTTATTTATTTTCAGAAAATAGCATTTTCGGCCGAAACTTTTCTGCGACTGAAATTTCGGTGCATCCCTAGTGGTGGTGGTTTTAAATAATTTCAGTGACTTGTTCAGATTCGTTCACTGATTTGTTCACTGACCATATCTTCAAGTTAATACTTTGCACCTGCAGATGGCACCAAATGTTCTTCTTTGAAGTAATTGCATTGAAATGAAAACAATAATTCTAGAACAGAACAACAGTCCTTTATCCTTTATTAAAATTCTACTAAGAGACTTCAGCACTGCAGTGTTAAAGCATCATAAGTCTTTCCCCACAAATAACAAAGCATATCCATCATACTGTGAACTGCTGAGCATGACTTTTTATCAAACTACACAAAAAAAGTTCAACAATACTAGCCTAAAAGTAATTTTGAGTTTCAGTAACGTCTGTATGTCATTGTAATGTGTGGTCATCACTCACTTTCATTCATAATTCATCTTGCCTCTTTACTTGTTGAATGAGATTGATGATATGAACGAATGACATGCAGCTCCTCCTGCCAGTCAGCAGATCATTGTTCATGATGACTGATTCGTTCATGTTGGTCACGAACGAATTTACCAGTACATTCAGTTCATTCACAACTCAAAAGAAACGACCGACTAGTTAAGTTAAGGGGTGTATTCGTTCAGTGGGTCCAACCAATGATATGCTTCTTCACAGCCCACTCTTTAATGCTATTGGCTCATGATGAAGTCAGTCTTTACAAGCATGGCAAAGGTAGACAAATGGAATTTGCATGTGAACAAATGATGAAGACACTTTAACAATTGTTTAAACACATAACCGTTTTCACCAGAAATGGCAGGTCTTATTTTCCCTATATTTTGTCAAATGCTTGACTTAATTATTACTAAGACAAAGAAAAAGTTTAAGAAAAGCCTAAATATCTTACACATTTCCATCCGTTATTCATGTAATTATTACTAATTTTTAGTCATTTTTACAGCACAATGGCTTTGAAAAGGAGAGATGTCAGAGAACGAAAAATATGAGTCAGTGTATAAAGGTGAACAAGAATGATTTGTTCACTTAAAAGATTAGTTCAAAAAGACAATTTGTTCACGAACGAAACATCACTATTGCTTAAACCTCTTATGGTATTGAAAAAGGGCACTTCCTTTGGTATTCATGGTCATTTTTTATGATGATTATGGTGATGATACTATTTCTTCTTCCCTGAAAAACAGTAAATGTATGCATTTCTTTTGGGATTTTATGCTATTTTGATCTTATTTACATGTAAATTTAAAAAATGTTACCATTAATTTGCATATACAAATAAGCTTTTTTTTTTTTTTTTTTTTTTCAGAACCAGGCTTGTTGTAACCTAATTTTATACATTATCACAAGATATGCATTTGGATAAATATTTAGACATTATCAAACTATTGTTTGTCAAAGTTTAGCATTTTAAATTGATTTGAAGTTTTAGTTTTTGCAGTTAATGTCATTATGCTTGCAATCAAACCTAACCATGGTGTTACATAGAGAAGACACAGAATAAGCATTTTTCTACCAATAATTTATTTCAAATATAAAAACTGAGTAACTCAAAGTAAATGCATTGTAATTTCATAATACTGTAATAAAATGAACATCAAGAAACATAAATGAACTGCAAAATTCTGAAAATTAAATTAGAATATAAAACAGAATGTTTTAATGTTTTAAAAAAAATTATTTTGCAAACGTGTGTGTTTGTGAGTGTGTCAGATTGCTGGAAAACAACAGATGACTTGTAATGCCAACAATGACCAAAAGACGGCTGTAGAGCTCCATTTAGTGATGCCCTGGTTCTCTCTCTCTCTCTCTCTCTCTGTGTGTGTGTGTGTGTGTGTGTGTGTGTGTGTGTTCTGCATTGTGAATGTTATCATCTTACCCCTTAATTTCTGTGTGTGTATTTAACATTATGACTGATGTATTTTTTTTTATTTTGTATTTTTTTTTTTTTTTTTTGACAAATGTAAAAAATTTGCTCTGGGTTATTGACTCACCAGTTCATTTGTGTGTGTGTGGGTAAGTGTGTTTGTGTGTGAGTGGGTGTGTATGTTTTGCACTGAGGATGTTTTAGAGTCTCACCCTGTAATGTCTGTCTGTTTCTTTACTGCATTGTGAGTGATTTATTGATTGAATTTAACAGATACAAAGCATTTGCTCTGCTTTTATTTTTATTTTTTTTTGGTATGTTCAGATGGCAAATAGAGGAAAAGTCACCAAGTCTTGTACAACTCTGATAAAGGAAACCATTTTTATTAAATGAGGAACATTTATTTCAGTCAAAAATTACACAATACCATAGGAGGGTTAAAGATTCACAGTTCATCCTTTCAAATACCAGACACAAGTTAATCCAGCTTAACAATTTTCATTGTAACAATTGCATGCCTTGTAAATAACGTTAGTTTTATCCTACAGTGTCTTCCAAGTGCCTGAGATGTAATCAAGTAAATGCAGACCTATATAACACGCTCTGGGAATCTAATTGATTGGAGAAGTTTTTGACTTTCATATATTGTAGAAATATATAGCTTAGTAAATATTACACAAAGACATTATAATGGACCCATGTGTGGCTTTGTTGGGGGATATGGATATATTGTCAAGTCCCACCAAGGATCTGTCAGAGAGAAAAACTGGTTTTATTAGTTATGTCAGCTGTTAACAAGTGTTTATTGGTAGCTTGGAAGTTTGATAATCCTCCAACACTGCAGCAATGGTGGAATACACTTTTACCATATTATACCTCAGAGAACATCATGTAGTGTGAAGGGGGGAACTGATACTTTTGATAAAATGTGGGGTTCTGAGATACAAATGCGATTTGCTGTGTGGTGTTTGATTTCCCATTGTGCAGACACCCCAACCAACATTGTCACAACATCCCAACATCGTCTTTTGTTGTCAGTTATATTGTTTTATCAGCTTCTATCTTCCAATCCACAACTAGCTTCTGCACCTTATTGCATATGCCCTGTTTTTGTGTTTTGAGTTAACTTAAAATGAGGAATTTAGGTCAGAAATGAGTCTTGTGTGTAATGTGCAACATTTTATGAGCTGAAATATAACCTTTTTAATGAAGTGTAAATTCTTTCTTTTTTTCTTTTTACAGTAGTTAATATAATAAAATTTCTTACCAGTTCAAGAGTAAAGTTTATTTGTCATCTGTGGTCAGCTTACATCCATGTTACATCCATGTTATGGATATTAAGACTTGTGGATTACATAGCAAACGAGCAGCGCACATTTTTTTCATCATTTACAGAACATTTAAAATATAAATTCTGTCATTTTTACATATAAAAATAAACATTTACAAGGCATGAAATAGAACCAGTGTGAACCAGTGCTTCAATGTTGATTTTAACCATCTTTATGAAAAATACTGGCAAAAATAAGTGTGGTATATAATAAACAAAAGTAAAGATGAGGAAATTGACTGTTAATTTATCACCAAAGAATTTCTAGCAGTAAGGTTACATGTTCTGTCCATCAGGCAAACAAAAGAAAAACATTAAGAGCATTTCAAAACATATCATATTGGCTAAAATGCTTGGCAAAAGTTGAAAACATTTCAACTTTAGCTACAACACCCTCTGACATGCATTGACCAAGCACAAGTTCAGAGATCAGAGACCCAATTAGGATTCGAAAATCCATGTACTTTCCTGCTTGATTTCAAAATGACATGGCTCTTTCCAGACCCTTAGATATGGAGCTTACACATTCCTAGTCACCAAATTCACCGTCAGACCTTAAAGTGTAGGTGCCCTACGGCAGAGTTTCCCATCTGTGTTCCTTGAGGCACACCAACAGTAAATATTTTCAATGTCTTATTAATCTAACACACCTGATTCAACTCATCAGCTTGTTAGTAGAGACTCCAAACCTGAAATGGATGCCTCAGATCAGGGAGACATCCCAAATGTGTACTGTTGATGTGCCACCAGGAACATCCATCCATCTTCTATAGCCGCTTGTCTTATGCAGGTTTGCAGGTAGTGCTGGAGTCTCTCTCAGCTGTCTCAGGCCAAGGGCAGGGAAACACCCTGGACAGATGGCCAGTCAATCATAGGGCTAATACACACAGATAAACACATTCATACTCTCACTCACACCTATGGGCAATTTAGAGTTTCCAGTTCACTTAACCTGCATATTTTAGGACTGTGGGGGAAACCGGAGCACCTGCACCTGCAAACTCCACACAGGGGGCCCTGGGACTGGGAGCCCTGCCCTAAGGAACTGACCAATCTGCTCTGAACTTTTTCACCTGCAAATGCACGAATGCAACAACAAGACACAGTTCCCTATCTGTCACTCACTTGACACTGTGTCGATGTAGTGACATTAGGGGTCACACTTGCGAGCCCAAGACACCTCTGCTCTTTGATAAAAGGCCAATGAAAATTGGCGAGTGGTATTTGCATGCCACTCCCCCGGACATACGGGTATAAAAGGAGCTGGTATGCAACCAATCATTTCAGATTTTCTCTTCAGAGCCGAACGGTCATGCTCACTGAGCTGAATTTCTACTATTCATTCACCTCTGCTGGATCTGACGGCGCATTTCAGCGGCTTCTCCCTCCTCTGCACTGGTGCACTGCAGAGAACACCCCTGAGCGCTTCGGCAGAAAAAAAAAGAGAGTATATTTTCTGAAAGAGCTTTTTCCTCTAAAAGAGTATATTTCTCTAAAAGAGCGGCACACACGGAACGTCTTTTTAAAGACGCCTTTCCGATTGTGTGTTATTGCTGGTTGCGGTCGTTATCGCTCAACTTCGGATGGTCATGATCGCTGTCTTTCGTGTCTGGGCGTGACCCACATGGAGGCAGCGTTTGTGGATGGTTCATGTTCTCACTGCAAGAACATGATCTTGGCAACGTTGCGGTCGTGGCTTGCTTTCATAAGCCACCCCAGCGGCTCCCCACCTCGGTCCTTCTACCTACAGGTATGAGGCCAGCGCGGCTAGCACTGGGGGCTATTTGGGGATCCCAATGGGATCGCCTCCACCGGGTATCCCCCACGGACATCCCATTCCCCAGCATGCTCGTCTGCCCCAGTCGAGCTTCCGGATGAGTCCGCCGGCTCGTCTCACAGCAAGTCTGGCCTCTTGTTCGGAGCCTGCGAAGATGATGAGATCTCGAGCACAGCATCGGAGAGCGGCTTGTCCAGTCAGACGCAGAAGCCTCAGCTGGGCTTCCCCCCTCGGGGACGATTGCCCAGTCACAGGCTGATGCAGAAATGATGGACATGCTTTCCCGGGCTGCCGCGAGCATCGGGTTAGAATGGAACCCTCCGCTCTCCCCTGAACCCTCTTGGCTCAATGATTGGTTTCTGGGCTCGCGGCACCACTCAAAGCAGCCACGCCCCACTCTAGTGCCTTTCTTCCTGGAAGTGCACTAGGAGCTGATGAACTACATCGACTACATCGACACAACATCTCATTCCCTCCATCAGGGAACAGAGGTTACACAAGTAACCATGATGTTTTCCCAACATGATCACATGGGAAATCAACATGTTGCTTCCAAATGTTCATGTACCCTGACATCAACCCTGTCAGGATTGTATGTGTTTTTGTTCCATGCCATGTTTTGTTCCTGTCATGTGATCTTGTCATGTGGTCCCCTGGTCATGTCATTTCATGTTTTCCCTCCATGTTCATGTTTCTAGTTTTCATTGGATTATTGTCTAGTTATCTTGTTTAGAGTTCTTAGTGTTCATTGGTTATCTTTGTCATGTGTTCTCCCATGTCCAAGTATGTAACCCTCATGTTTGCCATTGTCCATTGTCAGGTATTGTGTGTTTGTGTAACATTGTCAAGTCAAGTCAAGCCAAGTCAAGTCGTTTATGTTTGTTATGTTTTGGATATCACTTAAGTAAATAAACTGCACTTGGGTTCCCACTTCATCATCGTCTTCGTCTGCCTGTCATTGTTACTGCCAGCCATCGTTACAAACCCCACACTGCTGAATGTGCCATCCCCCATCAGACATTTTTGCATCAATTAAAAATATTATCACTTTTATCTCTGGCACCACTGGAACATACAGGGTTTTGCCTGTGGACATTTCACCCAGCAACTGGAGCTCACAAGTAAATACATTCAACAACGCTTCCAGCGTCGGCCATTGTGGGCAGTGGTTGGAATTTCGGTAAGCAAAGACCGATTTCAGCAGCAGAACATTTGAACTACTATCACCAAATCCACAGTGCGATCAGTCTGATTTTCCATAGTGGTTGTGTTGCCAAACATTTTTCTGGTGTTTGTCTAAAGTGTCCAAATAATGCAACAGGTGAGATGCCAGCTTAAAAAAGCTACATTTATTAAACTATTTTTGTCAGTTTTTATTGGTGATTGACATGTTATCAAAACATCAGCTTGGCTTAAATGTTTTGGAAGCTACCCAAGATGACCACTGAGTGGACTGACTTACTTAAAAAAAGAGCAATGGTGGATTTAATAAAGTGCATTTTATTTTGCTTGATCAGTGCTTCATCATGCCATTGCTTCAATGAGACAGGCAGTTTTAAAAATTTACATTAGCAACAAAATGTTAATGTTACATCAATTTACTGAACATAAAATGTGCACATTTGTTGTTGGGCTACTTTGTAGACAGTTATCTAGGCCTATCTATTGCAAGATGTACATTTTAGTTTTTTCAAAGAGTTTCAGCTAGATTATTATCATTGTAAAAAAAAAAAAAAATGAAACAAACTTAATTTGGACAACAGAGTGGTCAAACGTGTTCATTTGCATAATGGCAACATCATTGATTTTTTTTTTTATACAAACATTTAAATGAAATACTGTACATTGTCCATGTCAGATCCTTAGGGAAACAATTTTCTTGAATTCTTCACAGTAATCTTGATAGTCCCATTAATGTTAGCTTGCCTGACAAACTGCAATGAAAAGTGCAATTAGATTATGTATTGTTTAAAGGCTCCAAACATACTTAATGATGCATGAAATCAAGCTTACATAGCTAGAAGCAATTGTGTTCGTATACATAAGTAGATTACACTCAGTACATTGTAAGGATCATGACACAATTGTTGGTATAGCTTTACCAAATAGTAATCAGTTAATCTTAACATTTTCAGATGCAATGGTAAATTGTTATATTAATGTAAATTATATAATTGAGTCAGCAATCTACTTTAAAAAAGTTGTGTTTACTTGCCATAATTGATAATCAGATGCCAAGCCTGCATCCAACACTGACTAAAGCATAGCATATGTCAAATGTAATGCACTTTAAGTTTTTTGAGAAAGTACACTCAAAAACATCAACACATACATTGGAGACAAAATACATGCACTGGATCAAACAAAGCAGGAGTGTAGAGAAATTAATGGATTGATATAGAAACAGTTAATATATTTTTTTCTTTGTCAATAGAGTACTACTAAGAGCTGTACCCTATTGCCCCCAATGATATCTCCCTAATCAAACCTTCAACTCATCAGTGCTTTGTAGAGTACTCCAAGTCTTGAGGCCTGTCTCACAAAGCATGTTTAGTGGCTACCCAAGCAAGTTTTTTCAGTCTCAAGAAGGTGGATCGGTTTTTACCTGTGTTCACTGACATGGTAACATAGGCTACACTGTTGTAACATGTGTCGTAACATGGTAAAATATGCTACATGGGTATACATCATGATGGCGCCAAGGATGGCCGCCTCGGTGTGGAGCGCTTCTATTGTTTTGTTATTTTTGTTTGTTTGTCCTGTGTTTAGTAATCTTTTTCCAGTCAGTTTTACCAGAGACGAACTGCTGAACATTCGGCAGCATATACCAGTCAATCTTTTCCTGGATTTTGAATATTCAGATGTTTTGGTGGACATTTTAGTCAGAGGTGCGGCTGTGTTGTTTAAACGCACTATGAGACGCAGGTGAGGGAGACGAGCAGGCGCGCTGGTCAAGCTCCGTCGGCGTGGCTTTCGAACAGCACTGCCGAGCATTCATCTTGTGAATATCCGCTCTCTCCCTAACAAAATGGCCAAACTACATCTCCTCACCTGCACAAACAAGGACTTTTCAACCTCTGCTGCCTTGTGCTTCACAGAAACCTGGCTGAGTGAAGCCATTCCGGACAGTGCGTTACATCTGCCGGGCTTTCAGCTGTTCAGAGTGGATCGCATCGTGGAGTTAACGGGGAAAATGAGAGGCAGTGGAACATGCTTTTACGTCAATGAAAGTTGGTGTACAGATGTAACAACGTTAAAGAAGATGTGCTGCCCTAATTTGGAAGCGCTCTTTATTAACTGTAAGCCTTTTTACTCGCCACGGGAATTTTCCTAGTTTATTCTGGTGAGTGTGTATATCGCGCCGAACGCGTGTTTGAATGCCGCTGCAACAGCTGGCTGATCAACAATACCTGGACTCAGTTATTATTATTCTTGGGGATTTTAACAAAGCAAACCTCACACGTGAACTGCCCAAATACAAACAGCACATTACATGCCCAACCAGAGACAGAAATATAATGGATCATTACACAACAATAAAGGATGCATATCGCTCTGTTCCTAGAGTAGATTTGGGACTATCTGATCACTGTCTGGTTCATCTTCTTCCAACCTACAGACAGAATTTAAAATCTGCTAAGCCTGTAGTAAGGAATGTAAAGGTATGGGCCAATGAAGCAGAGCGGGAACTACAAGCCTGCTTTGACTCACAGATACTGTAACATCATATATCAGTTTCTGTGAGGATATGTGCATTCCTACTAGGACTTATTTAACATTTAACAACAACAAAACATGGTTTACAGCAGAACTCAGGCAGCTTCGTCAGGCCAAAGCGGATGCTTACAGAGTTGGGGATAAAGTCTTGTACAATCAGACCAGGAACACACTGAATAAGGGAATCAGAGTGGCTAAAAGAAGATACTCTGAGAAGCTGAAAAACAAGTTCACCCTGCATCAGTGTGGAGTGGCATGAAACAACTTACAAATTACAAGACTCCTACCCTCAACCCTGTGGTGGACCAACAACTGGCTGACGACCTGAATGTGTTCTACTGTAGATTTGAAAGGCCCAATCTCACACTCCACACCCACTCTTGACCTTCACTTCACACAAACACCAACACCTCCTGCAACACCCCTCTTCCCCCCTCCTGCTACTCAACATGCACTTAAGATCTGTGAAGATGATGTATGCCGTGTCTTTTGAAAAAAAAGGATAAGGAAATCACAGGGCCCAGATGGCGTTTCACCTGCATGTCTTAGATCCTGTGCTAACCAGCTGGCCCCCATCTTCACACAGATCTTCAATAGATCACTGGAGCAGTGTGAAGTCCCATGCTGCTTCAAATGTTCCATTATCATCCCCATCCCAAAGAAACCAAAAATCACAGAACTTAATGACTACAGACCTGTCACCCTGACATCTATGGTCATGAAGTCATTTGAGAGACTGGTGTTGGCCCACCTGAAGGACATCACTGGACCCTTTCTAGATCCCCTTCAATTTACTTATCGAGCAAACAGGTCTGTGGATGATGCAGTCAACATGGGATTGCATCATATCCTGCAACATCTGGACAGACCAGGGACATATGCAAGGTTCTTTTTTGTGGACTTCAGTTCAGCTTTCAACACCATCATCCCAGCTATTCTCCACACTAAATTACACCAACTCTCTGTTCCCATGTCTATCTGTCAGTGGATTACCAGCTTTGTGACAGACAGTCAGCAGCTTGTGAGACAGGGGAAATTCACTTCCAGCACATGTACAATCAGCACTGGTGCCCCCCCAGGGATGTGTGCTCTCCCCATTACTCTTCTTCCTCTACACCATCGACTACATCACCAAGGACCCCTCTGTCAAGCTCCTGAAGTTTGCAGACGACACCATTGTCATGGGCCTCATCCGAGATGACGATGAGTCTGCATACAGAAGGGAGGTTAAAAAGCTGGCTGTCTGGTGCGGTCAAAACAACCTTGAGCTGAACATGCTCAAAATGGTGGAGATGACTGTGGACTTTAGGAGGAACCCCCCAACACTGTCCCCCCTCACTATTCTAAACAGCACTGTGGCAGCAGTGGAGTCATTCAGGTTCCTGGGCACTACCATCTCACAGGACCTGAAGTGGGAGACCACATTGACTCCATTGCGAAAAAGGCCCAGCAGAGGTTGTACTTCCTTCGCCAGTTGAGGAAGTTCAACCTGCCACAGGCGCTGCTGATACAGTTCCACTCAGCAGTCATTGAGTCTGTCCTCTGCACTTCTATAACTGTCTGGTTTGGTTCAGCTATGAAATCGGATATCAGAAGACTACAAAGGACAGTTCGGACTGCTGAGAGGATTATTGGTTGCCCCCTGCCCTCCCTTCAATAACTATAACTTCCAGAGTGAGGAAAAAGGCTGAAAAAATCACTCTGGACCCCACTCACCCTGCCTACTACCTTTTTGAACTGTTGCCTTCAGGCCGACGCTTCAGAGCACTGAGCAGCAGAACCGTCAGGCACAGGAACCATTTTTTCCCTCAGGCTATCCATCTCATGAACAGTTAAAACTGCCCCTTTGAGCAATAATTAATGTGCAGTACACAGCTTAGTCTTTTTATATTATCCAACACATCCCACCTCTTCTGCCATTACATTCTCTTGCACTGTATATAACCGATTTGTATTTAGATTTGCACTACGTATGTGTATGTATGTGTGTGTGTGTGTGTGTGTGTGTGTGTGTGTGTGTGTGTGTGTGTGTATATATATATATATATATATATATATATATATATATATATTGTCTATTGTGTATTCTATATATACTCTATTTTTTATTCAATTTTAATTATTTTTTAAAAGTCTTGTTGCTGGGGCCTGGGTAGCTTAGTGGTCAAATACGCTGGCTACCACCCCTGGAGTTCGCTAGTTCGAATCCCAGGGCATGCTGAGTGACTCCAGCCAGGTCTCCTAAGCAACCAAATTGGCCCAGTTGCTAGAGAGGGTAGAATCACATGGGGTAACCTCCTCGTGGTCGCTATAATGTGGTTTGTTCTCAGTGGGGCGCGTAGTGAGTTGAGCGTGGTTGCCGTGGTGGATGGGGTGAAGCCTCCACATGCTATGTCTCCGTGGCAACGCGCTCAACATGCCACGTGATAAGATGCGTGGGTTGATGGTCTCAGATGTGAGGGCAACTGGGATTCGTCCTCCGCCACCCGGACTGAGGCAAATCACTACACAACCATGAAAAGAAACTACAAAGGACTACAAAATTAACAGGAAACAGGAACGGGGAACTAAACAAGAATTTCAAAATAAAAGTCTAAACAAAAACACAGGGAATACATGACAGAGCCCCCCTTTTAAGGAGCGGATTCCAGATGCTCCAAAAACAGAACAAAAAACCAAATTGTCCATGGGGTGTGGAGGAAAACAGGTAGTTCAGGGGGGCACAAGGGGCAAGGGGAGCAGAAGAACAAGGCAAAGTCAGGGAGGCTTGGAACCAAGGCAGAGCCGGAGGGATGGAGAGCCAGGGCAATGCTGCAGGCTCGGAGGACCAAGAAGACCAGAGCAGATCAGGTGGGCAGCCAGGAGATAAGGGACACCACAAGGTGGGGACTGGGTCAGGAGTCCTGGGAGGCGGCCGCAGGGCCGAGACAGGGTCAGGAGGCGGAGCTGCTGTAGGAGGAGTCTCTGGGGGAGCGGGCAGAGCTGCAGGAAGAATGGTCTTTGGGGGAGCGGGCAGAGCCTTGGCAGACTCTGGGGCAGAGCCGTAACAGGCTCTGGAGGAGGAGCCGTGGCAGGCAGAGCCGTGGCAGGTCAAGGGGTGGAGCCGTGGAAGGCGGAGCCATGATAGGCTCAAGACAAAGAGTCCTGGATGAATAGGAAACGATCACCGTGGTCGCGAACATGGGAAGAGACTCGGGAACGACCTCCTTGGTCGTGGGCATGGGCAGAGACTCGGAAACAACCTTCACGGTCGTGTTCATGGGATGAGTCTTGGGAATGACCTCCGTGGTCGAGAACATGGGTAGAAACTGGGAAACGACCTCTGTGGTCGGGGGCATGAGCGGAGACTCGGGAATGACCTCTGTAGTCGTGGGCATGGGCGGAGACTCGAGGATGACCTCTGTGGTAGTGGGCATGGGCAGAGACTCGGGGATGACCTCTGTGGACGTGGGCATGGGCGGAAACTCGGGGACGACCTCTGTGGTTGTGGGCATGGGCGGAGACTCGGGGACGACCTCCGTGGTCGTGGGCATGGGCGAAGACTCGGGAATGACCTCCGTGGTCGTGGGCATGGGCGAAGACTCGGGAATGACCTCCGTGGTCGTCGGCATGGGCGGAGACTCGGGAACGACCTCTGTGGTCATGTACATGGGAAGAGACTTGGGAACAGAAACTTTTCTTCTTCTCCTCCTCCGGATGGCCGAAGTTGACAACGCTGGCTCTGGGATGGATGAGGCTGGCAACGCTGCTCTGGGAAGGACCAGGCTTCTAGCTCGTTGGCCATGGCAGGCGTGGGCGCTGGCTCGTTGGCCGTGGCAGGTGTGGGCGCTGGCTCGTTGGCCGTGGCAGGCATGGGTGCTGGCTTGTTGGCTGTGGCAGGCGTGGACGCAGACAATTTTTGAGGTAGGGTCTTCATGGACCTATGCACTGACATCAGTGGCAGATCATACAACTTGGAGACAGGGGCCGTGGAAGGCTTCGAGACAGGGGCCTTGGAAGGCTTCGAGAAGGGAGCCGAAGATAAAGGGTTTGGCCCGGGGTTCCCGCCATAATCCACTGTATAATGGGAACCGCAAAGTTCCAGAGCCTTCTCCACATATTCGCCGAGCATCCAGTGAGGATCAGCTGGAGGCATCAGTTCCCTCAGTGCACTATTCAGACCGGCCTGGAAGAAAACCACCAGAGAGCAGTCTGGATAGTGCACTTCTTTTGCCAGCTCTAAAAACTCACGGACACGATCCTCAACTGGACGGTCCCCTTGTTGAAGGAGTAGAATTTTGTGAGGAGGCAGGCGAGGAATGAGGATCTAAATGCAGCTTTTAAATTCTGCACCAGGGCAGTTTTTGTCCTTGGTAACGGATCACAGCATATACTGAACCTAATCTCTGACACAATAAAGACACTCTCTGTGTATCTCTCACTTCAAATTAAAGCGTGCTTCACATAAACACACAAGATTATTAACGTGAGAGATTAGGGAACATTCTATCTTTTGAGGATCACATTGAGAACCTCACTGAGAACTTTAGTTATTTTTTCCAGTAGTCATCTCAAGCTTCCCCAGTAGCAGCAGTGTTTCTTCTTGCTGTGTAATTGTTTAAATTATAGATAATTTCATTATGAACTCTTGAACTTTATCAGAGAAATAAATCATGCAGCTTAATTTCTCCATGCTTAATCCATTGGCTGTTTGCACCAAATGCACTGGCTGTTTGTGCCAAATGTCACTCAGGTGCACAAGCTTTCAAGTTTAGTAATGAACTCAGGATTAAACCTGATACCTACTCAGAATCTCTGAGTTTGTACAATGCACATCATAAGACAGGCCTCTGAAGATAATGGAGACATATAAATTGTGTACTGTTGGGGGGCCAACAGGACAGGTTTTGCGAGCTGCTTTTATCTCATATATGGAGAGCTGCCTGTCTAACCAGTGTTGCCAATAATTAATGATACTCTTTGTTTTTTACCCCCACCCAGTGCAGTTAAAGCTGAATTGTAACTTTTTTAATGATAAAATACTCCCAGCTTAATATGCAGAGACAACTACAAGTAAGCCACATGGTTGGTATCCTCATAAACTGTGAACTGACTCTGTGCCGCTACAAAAACATTTATCTTTTTGAGTGTCCTGACTGCCTGACACAGCAACATTATCTCAACAAGTGGTGTAAGTTTGTGGCTGGACTATCTGTTTTTTCGATCAATGGCAGTTGAGTGTTCGGTAAAGTTGTTTGAAAACAGTGTTTATTTATGCAAATCCATTTGGCTTTAAAGGGTTAAAAAAAACAATGGTAATGTTGCATTATGCTATGTTTGCTGTATTTTGTGTGAACAGCTTTTCTAGTGTTATTCAATGTATTTGCATGTTCTTAGCATTCAGCAATGAGTTTAATTTATGAAATCTAACAAGATTCTAAAGAAGTCTTTAAGACAGTTGTTCTATTCTTCCTGTTCTTTCCATTGCAATTAGTGAGTATGAGTTGTTTATGTCCTTTAGAAATATAACTCTCTTTCTCACCCACTCTCTCTCTCTCTCTCTCTCTCTCTCTCTCTCTCTCTCTCTCTCTTTAAACAATAACAGATTTTAAATGTCTGAAAACAATATAATGCTGAGAAAAAACATAGATATACTGATTAGACAAAAATTATAGATGAACAAAGATTAGCTTACCTTTTCAATATATGTGATGATGTCATTGCTTGGCTCAACAAAGAATCTCATCTTGAAATTTGCATAGGCAAATACTGTCATATCTATTAAATTAAAAATCAGAGACATGAAATTATATGAATATAATTTTGCCCTAAGAATGCAATCTAGATGCAGGATAATAATAAAAAAACTGTATGAGCATATTAATTAAGATTTGCATACTTTGGTCAAAATAAGATGTAGATGTTGTAGCTGTTGATGGAGTTGTTGTTGGTTGATGTATGAATGCAGGTTGAGTCATATTTGGTTGAGTTGTAGTTGTTGCAGTTGTTGTTGTTGGTTGGGTTGTAGTGTGCAGTGTGGTTGTAGTTTTTGTTGTCGGTGGTGAAGATGTTGTTGATCGTTGGGTTGTTGTTCTTGGAATTGTTGATGTTTTAAGTGCAGGTGTTCTTTGTTGAGTTGTTGACATGGGTGCACTAGTTGGAATTGTTGTAGGTGTAGGCATTGCTTGTTGAGTTGTAGTTGGTTGTGGTGTGATTATATTTGTTGGAATTGTTGTTAGTGTGTGTACAGTTATTTGAGTTGTAGATGCAGGCATTTGAGTTGATTTTGGTGAAGTTGTTGGTTGTTGGGTTGTAGTTGGTGGTGTGGTTGTAGTTGTTGGAATGTTTGTAGTAGGCGCAGGCATTGTTTGAGCTGTAGATGTTGGTGCTGTAGTTATTGGTTGTTGGGTTGTAGTTGTTGGTGGTGTGGTTGTAGTTGTTGGAACTGTCGTTGTAGGCGCAGGTGTTGATTGTTGAGTTGGAGAAGTTGGTGCAGTTATTGGTGCAGTAGTCCTTGGTATTTTGGTTGTTGGTGTTGTTGTAGGATCTGTTGTTGTCAGTGCAGGTGTTGTTTCTTGAGTTGTAGATGTTGGTGTAGTAGTTGTTGGTTGTATGGTTGCAGTTGTTGTTGATGGTGTGGTTGTAGTTGTTGGAACTGTTGTTGTTGTTGGTGTGGGTGTTGTTGGTGGAGTTGTAGATGTTGGTGCAGTAGTTGTTAGTTGCTGGGTTGTAGTTGTTGTTGGTGTTGTTGTAGGATCTGTTGTTGTAGGTAAAGATGTTGTTTCTTGAGTTGTAGATGTTGGTGCAGTAGTTGTTCGTATTGTGGTTGTAGTTGATGTCAGTGGTGTGGTTGTAGTTGTTAGAATTGTTGTAGGTGCAGGCGTTGTTTGTTGAGATGTAGATGTTGGTGCAGTAGTTGTTGGTTGTATGGTTGCAGTTGTTGTTGATAGTGTGGTTGTTGTTTTTGGAACTGTTGTTGTTGGTGCGGGTGTTGTTGGTTGAGTAGTAGATGTTGGTGCAGTAGTTGTTCGTATTGTGGATGTAGTTGATGTCATTGGTGTGGTTGTAGTTGTTAGAATTGTTGTAGGTGCAGGCGTTGTTTGTTGAGATGTAGATGTTGGTTGTATGGTTGCAGTTGTTGTTGTTGGTGTGGTTGTAGTTGTTGTAACTGTTGTTGTAGGTGCAGGCGTTAATTGTTGAGATGTAGATGTTGGTGCAGTAGTTGTTGGTTTTATGGTTGCAGTTGTTGTTGTTGGTGTGGTTGTAGTTGTTGTAACTGTTGTTGTAGGTGCAGGTGTTAATTGTTGAGATGTAGATGTTGGTGCAGTAGTTGTTGGTTGTATGGTTGCAGTTGTTGTTGGTATGGTTGTAATTATTGGATCTGTTGTTGTAGGTGCAGGTGTTGTTTGTTTAATTGTAGATGTTGGTGCAGTAGTTGTTTGTATTGGGGTTGTAGTTGATGTCAGTGGTGTGGTTGTAGTTGTTGGAACTGTTGTTGTTGGTGCAGGCATTGTTTGTTGAGATGTAGATGTTGGTTTAGTAGTTGTTGGTTGTATGGTTGCAGTTGTTGTTGTTGGTGTGGTTGTAGTTGATGTAACTGTTGTTGTAGGTGCAGGCGTTGTTTGTTGAGATGTAGATGTTGGTGCATTAGTTGTTGGTTGTATGTTTGCAGTTGTTGTTGGTGTGGTTGTAGTTGTTGGAACTGTTCTTTTAGGTGTAGGAGTTGTTGGTTGAGTTGTAGATGTTGGTGCAGTAGTTGTTAGTTGCTGGGTTGTAGTTGATGTTGGTGTTGTTGTAGGATCTGTTGTTGTAGGTACAGATGTTGTTTTTTGAGTTGTAGATGTTGGTGCAGTAGTTGTTAGTTTCTGGGTTGTAGTTGTTGTTGTAGGATCTGTTGTTGTCTGTGCAGGTGTTGTTTCTTGAGTTGTAGATGTTGGTGCAGTAGTTGTTTGTATTGTGGTTGTAGCTGATGTCAGTGGCGTGGTTGTAGTTGTTGGAACTGTTGTTGTAGGTTTAGGCATTGTTTGTTGAGTTGTAGATGTTGGTGCAGTAGTTGTTAGTTGCTGGGTTGTAGTTGTTGTTGTAGGATCTGTTGTTGTCTGTGCAGGTGTTGTTTCTTGAGTTGTAGATGTTGGTGCAGTAGTTGTTCGTATTGTGGTTGTAGCTGATGTCAGTGGCGTGGTTGTAGTTGTTGGAACTGTTGTTGTAGGTTTAGGCATTGTTTGTTGAGTTGTAGATGTTGGTGCAGTAGTTGTTAGTTGCTGGGTTGTAGTTGTTGTTGGTGTTGTTGTAGGATCTGTTGTTGTAGGTAAAGATGTTGCTTCTTGAGTTGTAGATGTTGGTGCAGTAGTTGTTCGTATTGTGGTTGTAGTTGATGTCAGTGGTGTGGTTGTAGTTGTTAGAATTGTTGTAGGTGCAGGTGTTGTTTGTTGAGATGTAGATGTTGGTGCAGTAGATGTTGGTTGTATGGTTGCAGTTGTTGGTGTGGTTGTAGTTGTTGTAACTGTTGTTGTAGGTGCAGGTGTTGTTTGTTTAGTTGTAGATGTTGGTGGAGTAGTTGTTTGTATTGGGGTTGTAGTTGATGTCAGTGGTGTGGTTGTAGTTGTTGGAACTGTTGTTGTTGGTGCAGGCATTGTTTGTTGAGATGTAGATGTTGGTGCAGTAGTTGTTGGTTGTATGGTTGCAGTAGTTGTTGATGGTCTGGTTGTAGTTGTTGGAACTGTTGTTGTTGTTGGTGGTGCGGGTGTTGTTGGTTGAGTTGTAGATGTTGGTGCAGTAGTTGTTAGTTGCTGAGTTGTAGTTATTGGTGTTGTTGTAGGAGCTGTTGTTGTAGGTGCAGGCATTGTTTGTTGAGATGTAGATTTTGATGCAGTAGTTGTTGGTTGTATGGTTGCACTTGTTGTTGGTGTGGTTGTAGTTGTTGGAACTGTTGTTGTAGGTGCAGGAGTTGTTGGTTGAGTTGTAGATGTTGGTGCAGTAGTTGTTAGTTGCTGGGTTGTAGTTGTTGTTGGTGTTGTTGTAGGATCTGTTGTTGTAGGTACAGATGTTGTTTCTTGAGTTGTAGATGTTGGTGCAGTAGTTGTTAGTTTCTGGGTTGTAGTTGTTGTTGGTGTTGTTGTAGGATCTGTTGTTTTCGGTGCAGGTGTTGTTTCTTGAGTTGTAGATGTTGGTGCAGTAGTTGTTCGTATTGTGGTTGTAATTGATGTCAGTGGTGTGATTGTAGTTGTTGGATCTGTTGTTGTAGGTGCAGGCATTGTTTGTTGAGATGTAGATATTGGTGCAGTAGTTGTTGGTTGTATGGTTGCAGTTGTTGTTGTTGGTGTGGTTGTAATTATTGGATCTGTTGTTGTAGGTGCAGGTGTTGTTTGTTTAGTTGTAGATGTTGGTGCAGTAGTTGTTTGTATTGGGGTTGTAGTTGATGTCAGTGGTGTGGTTGTAGTTGTTGGAACTGTTGTTGTTGGTGCAGGCATTGTTTGTTGAGATGTAGATTTTGATGCAGTAGTTGTTGGTTGTATGGTTGCACTTGTTGTTGGTGTGGTTGTAGTTGTTGGAACTGTTGTTGTAGGTGCAGGAGTTGTTGGTTGAGTTGTAGATGTTGGTGCAGTAGTTGTTAGTTGCTGGGTTGTAGTTGTTGTTGGTGTTGTTGTAGGATCTGTTGTTGTAGGTACAGATGTTGTTTCTTGAGTTGTAGATGTTGGTGCAGTAGTTGTTAGTTTCTGGGTTGTAGTTGTTGTTGGTGTTGTTGTAGGATCTGTTGTTTTCGGTGCAGGTGTTGTTTCTTGAGTTGTAGATGTTGGTGCAGTAGTTGTTCGTATTGTGGTTGTAGTTGATGTCAGTGGTGTGATTGTAGTTGTTGGATCTGTTGTTGTAGGTGCAGGCATTGTTTGTTGAGATGTAGATATTGGTGCAGTAGTTGTTGGTTGTATGGTTGCAGTTGTTGTTGTTGGTGTGGTTGTAATTATTGGATCTGTTGTTGTAGGTGCAGGTGTTGTTTGTTTAGTTGTAGATGTTGGTGCAGTAGTTGTTTGTATTGGGGTTGTAGTTGATGTCAGTGGTGTGGTTGTAGTTGTTGGAACTGTTGTTGTTGGTGCAGGCATTGTTTGTTGAGATGTAGATGTTGGTTTAATAGTTGTTGGTTGTATGGTTGCAGTTGTTGTTGATGGTGTGGTTGTAGTTGTTGGAACTGTTGTTGTTGTTGGTGGTGGTGTTGTTGGTTGAGTTGTAGATGTTGGTGCAGTAGTTGTTAGTTGCTGGGTTGTAGTTGTTGGTGTTGTTGTAGGAGCTGTTGTTGTAGGTGCAGGCGTTGTTTGTTGAGATGTAGATTTTGATGCAGTAGTTGTTGGTTGTATGGTTGCAGTTGTTGTTGGTGTAGTTGTAGTTGTTGGACCTGTTGTTGTTGGTGCAGGAGTTGTTGGTTGAGTTGTAGATGTTGGTGCAGTAGTTGTTAGTTGCTGGGTTGTAGTTGTTGTTGGTGTTGTTGTAGGATCTGTTGTAGGTACAGATGTTGTTTCTTGAGTTTTAGATGTTGGTGCAGTAGTTGTTAGTTTCTGGGTTGTAGTTGTTGTTGGTGTTGTTGTAGGATCTGTTGTTGTCAGTGCAGGTGTTGTTTCTTGAGTTGTAGATGTTGGTGCAGTAGTTGTTCGTATTGTGGTTGTAGTTGATGTCAATGGTGTGGTTGTAGTTGTTGGAACTGTTGTTGTAGGTGCAGACGTTGTTTGTTGAGTTGTAGATGTTGGTGCAGTAGTTGTTAGTTGCTGGGTTGTAGTTGTTTTTGGTGTTGTTGTAGGTACAGATGTTGTTTCTTGAGTTTTAGATGTTGGTGCAGTAGTTGTTCGTATTGTGGTTGTAGTTGATGTCAGTGGTGTGGTTGTATTTGTTAGAATTGTTGTAGGTGCAGGCATTGTTTGTTGAGATGTAGATGTTGGTGCAGTAGTTGTTGGTTGTATGGTTGCAGTTGTTGTTGATAGTGTGGTTGTTGTTTTTGGAACTGTTGTTGTTGGTGCGGGTGTTGTTGGTTGAGTTTTAGATGTTGGTGCTGTAGATGTTGGTTGTATGATTGCAGTTGTTGTTGTTGTTGTAGTTGTTGTAACTGATGTTGTAAGTGCAGGCGTTGTTTGTTGAGATGTAGATGTTGGTGCAGTAGTTGTTGGTTGTATGGTTGCAGTTGTTGTTGTTGGTGTGGTTGTAGTTGTTGTAACTGTTGTTGTAGGTGCAGGCGTTAATTGTTGAGATGTAGATGTTGGTGCAGTAGTTGTTGGTTGTATGGTTGCAGTTTTTGTTGTTGGTGTGGTTGTAATTATTGGATCTGTTGTTGTAGGTGCAGGTGTTGTTTGTTTAGTTGTAGATGTTGGTGCAGTAGTTGTTTGTATTGGGGTTGTAGTTGATGTCAGTGGTGTGGTTGTAGTTGTTGGAACTGTTGTTGTTGGTTCAGGCATTGTTTGTTGAGATGTAGATGTTGGTTTAGTAGTTGTTGGTTGTATGGTTGCAGTTGTTGTTGATGGTGTGGTTGTAGTTGTTGGAACTGTTGTTGTTGTTGTTGTTGGTGCGGGTGTTGTTGGTTGAGTTGTAGATGTTGGTGCAGTAGTTGTTAGTTGCTGGGTAGTAGTTGTTGGTGTTGTTGTAGGAGCTGTTGTTGTAGGTGCAGGCGTTGTATGTTGAGATGTAGATTTTGATGCAGTAGTTGTTGGTTGTATGGTTGCAGTTGTTGTTGGTGTGGTTGTAGTTGTTGGAACTGTTGTTGTAGGTGCAGGAGTTGTTGGTTGAGTTGTAGATGTTGGTGTAGTAGTTGTTAGTTGCTGGGTTGTAGTTGTTGTTGGTGTTGTTGTAGGATCTGTTGTTGTTGGTGCAGGTGTTGTTTCTTGAGTTGTAGATGTTGGTGCAGTAGTTGTTCGTATTGTGGTTGTAGTTGTTAGAATTGTTGTAGGTGCAGGCATTGTTTGTTGAGATGTAGATGTTGGTTTAGTAGTTGTTGGTTGTATGGTTGCAGTTGTTGTTGATGGTGTGGTTGTAGTTGTTGGAACTGTTGTTTTTGTTGTTGGTGCGGGTGTTGTTGGTTGAGTTGTAGATGTTGGTGCAGTAGTTGTTAGTTGCTGGGTTGTAGTTGTTGGTGTTGTTGTAGGAGCTGTTGTTGTAGGTGCAGGCGTTGTTTGTTGAGATGTAGATTTTGGTTTAGTAGTTGTTGGTTGTATGGGTGCAGTTGTTGTTGATGGTGTGGTTCTAGTTTTTGGAACTGTTGTTGTTGTTGGTGCGGGTGTTGTTGGTTGTGTTGTAGATGTTGGTGCAGTAGTTGTTAGTTGCTGGGTTGTAGTTGTTGGTGTTGTTGTAGGAGCTGTTGTTGTAGGTGCAGGTGTTGTTTCTTGAGTTGTAGATGTTGGTGCAGTAATTGTTCGTATTGTGGTTGTAGTTGATGTCAGTGGTGTGGTTGTAGTTGTTGGAATTGTTGTTGGTGCAGGTGTCATTTGTTGAGATGTAGTTGTTGGTGGTGTGGTTGTTGGAACTGTTGCTGTAGGCGCAGGCATTTGTTGAGTTGTAGATGTTGATGTAGTAGTTGTTGGTTGTATGGTTGTAGTTGATGTTTGTGGTGTGGTTGTAGTTGTTGGAATAGTTGTTGCAGATGCAAGCATTGTTTGAGCTGTAGACATTGGTGCAGGATGCATTTGTTGGATTGTAGTTGTTGGTGTTGTGGTTGTTTGAACTCTTGTTGTAGATGCAGGCTTTTGAGTTGTAAACATTGCTGAAGTTGTTGGCTGTTGCGTTGTAGTTGGTGGTGTGGTTGTAGTTGTTGGAATTGTTGTAGGTGCAGGTGTAGTTTGTTGAGTTGTAGATGTTGGTGCAAGAGTTGTTGGTTGTTGGGTTTCAGTTGATGTTTGTGCTGTGGTTGTTGTTGTTGGAATAGTTGTTGTTTGAGCTGTTAACATTATTATTTATTAAAAAAGGCTGAAATCTGATGATGTCAGTTAGTGTTTCACACTTAAAAAATATTTTTCTTAACCACTTTGTTTTCCTTCCATAAAAATAAATAAATAAATAAATAAACTTATAAGGATCTATAAAAACATCCTAAATCAGTTTGTAAATATTACCTGAGAAGCAAAATGGAAAATAAGGTTAGGTTTATGCTTAATATAATAAAAAATAATTTCCCAATTTTGTGAGAATAAGACACTTATTTATGACACAAATAAATTAAGATATATTCTCCTTAAACCTGTTGAATGGATGTTTTGAAAATTTTACACTGAAACAAGACAAAGATTAAGAAATAATTTTTACCAGCAGTATCTATGCACATGCAACATGTAGTGTGTTTTATTTTCTATATTTTTTCGTACCATAGAAAGTGGTATATTACATGTCTGGATAGCAATATGCACATGGTAATAATGTGCAGATGACCACTTCATATATGGTTATTATGGGGAGGAGACAGGGTGAGTAATAAATCACATTCATGTATGCACAGTCTTTGGCTAACTGGGATTTATAAAGGGAATTTTGCGCAGGTTCTGGCATATGTACAGTTTTATACATTCGAAAACTTTGTGTTCACAAAATCAGAATTTTGTGCATATGCACTCTTTAAAGAGAGTGTGGAGGCGAGGGCATGGTCGAGCGTTTGTCTGGAAAGAGAGTAAGTGGTAAGGGTTATCACCTGAGATGAATTGCTGGTAATCGCTTGTTTCTGTGTTCACAGTGAGAGACGGGGGAAATGAAAAGGCCAGTCCTCAGAGTGTGTGAGAGAGAGAGCCCAGCTGACAAGCTGTTTGTGTGTTGGCCGATGCCGTTTTGAGAATTTAAGTTTCTGAAGCTTTAGCGTTACGCATTGAAGCGAACACATTATTTTGTAAATAAAAGTGACATTCCTGAGTTGGAATCGCTGTCTCCCGCTTCCTCATTCCTTTGAACTTGTTTCACTGGTGCCAAAAGCCAGGAAAACAAGGAAGAGGATACGCTGCCATGCAGTCGTCGCTGCTGGAGAGTGTCTTCAGGTCCCTGGCCAGCATCCACCAGGCCATCATGGACCTATGCACGGAGCAGAATCAGTGATTTGAGGTGCTCCTGCAGGCCCAGGAGGATGACCGGCGAGTGCTGCAGAGCCTCGTACACCAGGAGGGAGCGGCCGCCACCCTTTCCCCGGCAGCAGCGAGCCCTCACATGTTTCTCACAAAGATAGGCCCTCAAGATGATCATGGAGGCCTACCTCGAGCCAAAACTCTGAGATCAACTTGGTGGTGCTGGAGCAGTTAGTATCCCGGCTGCCGAAGGGTAGGGCCGAGTGGGTCCAGTGCCACTGGCCGGCATACTGGATGAAGCAGTTCAGCTGGCAGAAGACTATCTGGCGGCATATCCGGGGACCGGAGCGCCCCACACCCCCCCGCTCTGGTCCCCGGAAATGGGGGAACATTCCCCCAAAACCGGCTCCCCGGTCTTGGTGTTCCCTGTACCACCGAACCCCATCTCTCCCCTCTTTTCATCCCAGGTGAGGGAACCCATTGCCACAACTGTGCTTGGGCCAGTCTGCTGTAGTTGCGGGGAGCCAGGTCATGTCCGAGATCTGTGCCCAGTAATGGAGATGAATTTAAAAGCCAATCAGTTCACCCAGGTTCCTTGTGGATACCACCTTTTGCCGTCAAAATGTACGGAGGTTGCCAGGTTGCAAAAGGATTTTTCGGCCATGTTCTCGCCTCTCCCCAGCCACACTAATCTCATAGAACACCACATCGAGACAACCCCCGGGGTAGTGGTGTGTAGTCATCACTAACGCCTACCCATACACATGAAACAGGTAGTACGGGAAGAATTAAAGGCCATGCTCGATATGGGGGTAATAGAAGAATCCCACAGTGATTGGGCCTATGAGCGATTGCTCGGTCCGGTTCTGTGTGGATTTTATAGGAAAGTCAATGTGGTGTCGAAATTTTGATGCATATCCAATTACTTGTATTGATGAACTGCTCGATCGGTTGGGCACGGCTCACTTTTATTCGACACTGGATTTAACAAAGGGTTATTGGCAGATCCCCTTAACACCAATGTCCCATGAAAAAAAGCCTTCTACACACAGTTTGGGTTACACCAATTTGTGACCCTTCCATTTGGGCTGTTTGGGGCACCAGCTATGTTTCATCATCTTATGGACAGGGTCCGCAGACTGCACACTGTGTATGCCGCTGCCTATTTGGATTACATCATTATTTACAGTAATACAGTAAAGACTGGCAGTGGCATATGCAACATCTGGGGTCCATTCTGAGGTCACTGCGATAAGCGGGGCTCATGGCAAATCCGAAGAAGTGCACAATTGGGCAGGTAGAGGTATGGGATCTGGGGTTCCATTTGGGTCATGGGCAGATGCGGCACCAAATTGATAAAACCATGGCAATTGGGACCTACCCGAGACCCAAGACCAAAAAAGAGGTGAGACAGTTCCTGGGGCTGGCTATTATCGAAGGTTTGTGCCTAATTATTTGGACGTCACCAGCCCGCTGACTGATCTCACTAGAAAGGGAGCTCCAGACCTGGTTCAGTGGATGGAGCCATGCCAACAAGCATTCATGCAGGTAAAAGCCACACTTTGTGGCAGGCCGCTTCTACATTCCCCTGACTTCTCTCTCCATTTTGTTTTGCAGACGGATGCATCAGACAGGAGGATGGGTGCTGTACTGTCCCAGGTGGTGGAGGGGGAGGAGTGCCCAGTGCTGTACATTAGTCGGAAACTCTCTATGAGAGAGACTAAGTACAGTACCATAGAGAAGGAGTGCTTGGCCATCAAGTGGGCAGTCCTCACTCTCTGATACTATGTGTTGGGACAAGCATTCACCCTCTGTTCGGACCATTCCCTACTCTAGTGGCTCAACCACATGAAGGATGCCAATGCCCGGATCACCCGTTGGTATCTGGCACAACAGCCTTTTAAGTTCGAGGTGGTCCACAGGCGGCGGGGGTATGTGGAGGCGAGGGCATGGTCGAGCATTTGTCTGGAAAGAGAGCAAGCGGTAAGGGTTCCCACCTGAGATGAACTGCTGGTAATTGCTTGTTTCTGTGTTCACAGTGAGAGACGGGGGAAATAAAAGGGCCAGTCCTCAGAGTGTGTGTGAGAGAGAGCCCAGCTGACAAGCTGTTTGTGTGTGTTGGCTGATGCTGTTTTGAGAATTTAAGTTTATGAAGCTTTAGCATTACATATTGAAGCAAATGCATTATTTTGTAAATAAAAGTGACATTCCTGAATTGGAATCACTGTCTCCCGCTTCCTCATTCCTTTGAACTTGTTACAGAGATTTTAAAGGCTTTGCTTAGAGACTGCTTAAAGGCATAAATTAATCTTACTTAATGGATCAGAATATAACAACTGATTTTTAAGAGTTGCTCCTAAATTTTTGTGTTAGGATCTACTTTTAGCCTTAAGATTTTTTTAAACATGGGCCTATCCAATCCCTTACAACCCAGCACTGAATATAGGTGTTTACTGTATATTTGTGAGACATTTGTGAGGAAAGGGCTTCTAAATGAATTCACAGCCTTAAGACTATAAGTATAGATCACTATAGTACTCTCCCATGCAATGTGTAATACACAGGTATAATTATAACTGGTATTATTGAGTGCATTTACTTTTCTTGACACATACAGAATAACTTGCATATCAAGTTTTGTCTTTCATGTATTTTTGTTGTGTATTTCCTTGTCAGTTTGTTTGGAAATGTAGTAAGCATTTATTAAGCATTTATTTACATAGAATAAATTTAAGACAGTGTTACAATTAATATTATTAAACAGAAGCAAAGGCTACCTCCCTTTGCAGAAAGCAGCTTTAATGTTGAATTTACTGCTTCATGATATTTTTATAGGTGAAGTGTTTGATTTCTGCACTACTAAATGGAATTGTTTACAAAAATGTTTCCTGAAGACTCCCTCTCTCTGCCACTGGTAGGTCAAAACAGATATCACCACCCCAGACTCACCTTTAGTGTTACATGTCATAAATAGTGTAATACAATACAGAATATCAGTCTTATAAAGTGCTGTTCTTCTGATTTGGAATCAGTTTATCGACTTTTACCTTTTGAAAAGTTTACCTTTTATCCATTTCCTGTGTAGTTTATTTATAATCTCCCACAATCAAATCAATTTGTGCCAGTTTCCTACACTACACAGCCGTATTTATCTTTTTACTTACATTCACACCTGTGATTTCAGATTACCAAAGATGAACCTAGTTGTGCTTTAAAAACTGTAATGTGTATAAAACCTTTAACACTCGTTTACTGCATGATCTACATTGATATATTTGGAGAAGCAAGCACAGTGAATCTTTAACTATTTGTATCATAGCACTTGCATCTGTAAATGATTTTACTCAGCCTTCTCCAGAAAGATGTCCTCCATGAACACACTTTTGGCCCAAGGCCAGGAGGAGGCTATGCACCTGTACCCAACTGGAGACTCCCGGAAGGCTGTGCCCTGTGTCTGTGTAATGGGCTAAGGGGCACAGGGTCTTATCTGTTGGAAGACACTACCCAACATGGCTGTTTTTGTCAGAGCTGGTATTGTGACTTGAGCAACCGCAATCAAATTTGCAACCTTTATTGGAACGTGGCATTCATTTGGCATGCTGCGAACATCAGAACAAACAGTTACAGAACTGGAAACATATTCTCGATCACAGCATGCAGTGATAGGAAGAGCGAGAGATGTTATTTGGGGACATAGAAATGTATTCCAGGTCTTGCTAGGAGCTGGAGAGAACTGCTCTGTAGGGTTGCCCCGTACAGAAGGAGGTTTTCTGCTGGGACGAGAGCCAGAAAGCACAATTTTACATTTTGTACATGGCCGCTGGAGCCTCACTGCTGGCTCAGTCTCTGCCTTCAAGGGGAGAACAAGTGACTCAGGGCTGCTCAGATTCAAGGGATGCTGTCCAGAGGAAGAGCTTGAGCGAACCGGCTGTGCTACAATGCCTCTGTAAGATGTGCTTGTATGAAAGAGCCCCTGCTGCAACACTGCAGCATCAAGCTATGTCCCCTAGCAGGGGCAGTTCTAGGGTCAGTGAATATTCGTGGCTTAGCCTAGAACTTTATGTATACTGTATGTATGGGGCCATCCTTTAAAGAAATATTGGAATATAATATATTTTATAATAAATGTTTAAATAATACATCTGTGAGATAATCTTGAAACTAAAAGATCCTACTAACGTTTATCTCAGCCTGAGACAGTCTAAAAGATCTGGGCACGTATTCACAAAGATTTTTATCTTAGCACTAGAGTTCTCCAAAATGTTCCTAGCATGGAGTTTTTGCTTAAAATCTATTCACAAAACTGCTAAGAGCAAGTTTTACTAAGAATATCTTAAGATAAGAGTCAGGCGAAGTTGACCTCATTGCTATAGATGATGTCATGTTTTATGAGTGCGCCCACAGTGATTGGTAGTCAGGGAATCGCAATTTGTCAGCGAAAACAGACAACGAGATCCTTTTAGGGATTTAGATGTCCTCAGGACGACTTCTAAGCTGTTGTGGGTTTTAGCATTAAAATGCTTCATGAATTACTCTTAAATGAAAATTTTACGAGTCCTAAAATGAAGAAAAAATAAATAAAATAAAAAAATGCATTAAAATCTGTTATAAAAAAACCCCAATGGACAAAGCGGTGGCCAAAGAAATGACTTTCCATGGTTTGGTGAACTTTCATAGATGGTGTGCTGGAACATCGTCCCGCTGTTAGTGGAGAGACCACTCGGGACACAATGGCAATTACAGTCAGAGAGATGTCAATGCTAACTTATCTTGCTGTTAACATTCAATATAAACTTGATATTCTAGATAACTAGATAACATGATACCTCAGCATGAGCTTCCCTCATGCTTGTGAAGTGGGCAGGGTGTGTGACATTTGTGACATTTGAGTGACATAATATGCAGCAGCGTATTAAAGGCAGGTTTTTGGGCAATGCTACGGAGTTATTGGCCAGATGGTGGGAACGCAAATCAATTTTGGTCTTGCAGCTCGTGGTCCGAGGCTATTTGCCCTGTCTGGCCAGTTGATAACCCTGGCTCGCACTGGTCCTATAGTGGAAAAGCGGCTATTGTGTACAAATGTCAGTTTTGTAGCCTATTATTGATTCATCAGGTTAGTTTAGAAGATGGCAGGCTGTAAATTGGCTGATAGAGATGCTTAGGAGGAAAAAAATCTTGTGACTTAAAGTTTGCAAATTCCTCAAGCCTGTCTGTATATTTCTCTTTGTTTTCAGGGCTATATATCTAAATATAGTACTTTCTGCATCTGGATGGAAGAGCTCATCACATTTCTCACAATGACAAGGCAGTTTGACCGTTCACACACAGCCGCAGTCGCTAGTCAGCGGTACTCTTCTTGCATGCGTGCACATTCACAGCAGCCGCAACAAGACAATACGTGGGTACTGAAACAAAACAATACGTGAGTTATCGATACTGTAGAAAGATCGGTCTCATTAATTGAAATATTTATTACTTAATATTAAAATACCTTTATATTTTAGTATCCAGTTGTCAAGAAGCACTGATTCTTTTGACATCACTACATGATGATAAAAACATTCAGGGCTTTACTAAAATCATTAGTGTTCGAAGCCCCAGTAGCCCACCCCTACTGCGCCCAAGTCCCCTAGAAGTGTGCTGGAGATAGTTTTATCACGTATGTTGTTCACTCACGCAAGACGCATAAGTGTATGCATTTTGTTTAAACTGTAAAGGTAGGGTTAGTTGATTGGATGCAATTTATCTGACATTTAAGACACAACCATTTTGGTATTTCTACACTAGAAGGCGCACAAAACTATTTTTGTGAGAAACAAAGCTTGTGAGAAATACAAACTTGGTTCGATTGCTTCTTTAGACTAGGATAATATTAAATGAATGGTAAATCACAGAATTCTGTTCGTGTACCCCCACTATCCAAAATTTTTGAATTTGAATGAGTAACACAGTTTTGGAAACACTGTTGTTAATTAATCTTACACACAAGTGTTTTGAAGCTGCACCTTTTACTCAACTAAGTAAATATTTCTCAGGGGTGGGGTGAACATTTCTGTATAGTCACATATCTTAAAGTTGTGGCATAAAAAATAAAAAAAATAAAATTATAAAACATTATTGTTCAATAGAAACAGTTCTGTTCAAAATTATATGATTGATCCTTGCCTAAATGTAAACCAGTGTGGTTTTAATGATGTTCAAGTGTTCACCCAACAACTATTTGAAATATATAATGATATCAAAATTTTAGTTTGGAGGATAAAATTCAAAAAGCTTTCTACTCTGTAAAGTTTTTTCGTAATTTTAATGGGAAAAGAATGTAAAAATGCTATACAGACACACACAAAAAAAGAAAAGTTCATTGGTTAAGTTGGTTAACCTTACCCAATACAGTGAAGAATGATATTAAGGTAAGGTAATACATGCAGATTTACTGTAATATATTGTAAAAATTACTTCTGTTTAAATAACCTAATTTAAAGATGCACTTTTTGTTCCCTATCTGTCACTCACTCGACGTTGGTGTCGATGTAGTGACACTAGGGTTCACTCTTGGGAGCCCAAGACACCTCTGGTCTTTGATAAAAGGCCAATGAAAATTGGCGAGTGGTATTTGCATGCCACTCCCCCGAACATACGGGTATAAAAGGAGCTGGTATGCAACCACTCATTCAGATTTTCTCTTCGGAGCCGAACGGTCATGCTCACTGAGCTGAATACTACTGTTCATTCACCTCTGCTGGATCTGACGGCACATTTCAGCAGCTTCTCCCTCCTCTGCACTGGTGCACTGCAGAGAATGCCCCTGGGCGCTTTGGCAGAAAAACTAGAGAGTATATTTTCTGAAAGAGCATTTTTCCCCTCTAAAAGAGTATATTTCTCTAAAAGAGCGCACACACAGAACGTCTTTTTAAAGACGCGTCTTTTTAAAGATGCTTTTCCGATTGTGTGTTATTCCTGGTTGTGCTCGTTATCTCTCACCTTCTAACGGTCACGATTACTGTCTTTTGTGTCTGGGCACTGCTTACGCGGAGACAGCGTTCGTGGATGGTCATGTTCTCATTGCGAGAATATGTCCATGGCAACGTTGCGGTCGCGGCTCGCCTTCGTAAGAAAGCGAGCCACCCCAGAGGCTCCCGCCTCGGTCCTTTTACCCACGGGTTTGAGGCCAGCGCGGCTAGCACTGGGGGCGATTTGGGGACCCCATTGGGACCGCCTCCGCCGGGTATCGCCCCGCGGACCTCCTATTCCCCAGCACGCTCGTCTGCCCCGATCGGGCTTCCGGGTGAGTCCGCCGGCTCGTCTCACGGCGAGTTCGACCTCTTATTCGGAGCCCGCGAAAGTGATGAGCTCTCGAGCGCAGCATCAGAGAGCGGGCTCGTCCAGTCGGAAGCCTCAGCTGGGCTCCTCCCTTCGGGGTTGATCGCCCAGTCACAGGCTGACGCGGAGAAGACAACATGCTTTCCCGGGCAGCCGCGAGCATCGGTTAGAGTGGATTTCACCACTCTTCCCTGAACCCTCGCGGCTCGCAGAGACTGCCCTTGCCCCGTTAAGGGAGGTGGGCATTCGCATTCTCAACTATCTCGATGACTGGCTAATCTTAGCTCACTCTCGAGACGTGTTATGCGCACACAGGGACCTGGTGCTCTCACACCTCAGCCGACTAGGGCTTCGGGTCAACTGGGAAAAGAGCAAGCTCCTCCCGGTTCAGAGCATCTCTTTTCTCGGTTTGGAGTTGGACTCAGTCTCCTTGACGGCGCACCTTACGAACGAGCGCGCCCAGTCGGTGCTGGCCTGTTTGAAGGCGTTCAAACAGAAAACAGCGGTTCCACTGAAACTTTTTCAGAGGCTCCTGGGGCATATGGCATCCTCGGCGGTGGCCACCCCACTCGGGTTGATGCATATGAGGCCGCTTCAGCACTGGCTCCAGACTCGAGTCCCGAGACGGGCATGGCGCCATGGGACACACCGCGTGGCCGTTACGTCGGTCTGTCACCGTCTTTTTAGCCCTTTGACCGACCTCTCGTTTCTACGAGCAGGTGTTCCCCTAGAACTGGTCTCCAGGCATGTCGTGGTCATGACAGACGCCTCCAAAACGGGCTGGGGTGCTGTTGGCAATGGGCACACAGCCGCTGGCCTCTGGACGGGTCCGCGGCTGCATTGGCACATCAACTGCCTCTAGTTCGGACAGACAGCACGGCAGCGGTAGCATATGTCAACCGCCAAGGCGGTCTGCGCTCCCGCTGTATGTCACAACTCGCCCGCCGTCTCCTCCAACGGAGTCAGCAGCACCAAGTCGCTGCAAGCCACTCACATCCCGGGCAACCCCAACACTTCGGCTGACGCGCCGTCACAACAGGTTACCCTCAAGGGAGAGTGGAGACTCCACCTTCAGGTGGTCCAGCTGATTTGGAGTCGATTCAATAGGCACAGGTGCACCTGTTCGCCTCCCAAGAATCCTCCCCAATGCCCGCTCTGGTATGCCCTGACCGAGGCCTTCCTCGGCATAGACTTGCTGGCACACAGCTGGTCCCCTGGCATTCGCAAATATGTGTTTTCCCCCAGTGAGCCTGCTCGCACAGACCCTGTGCAAGGTCAGGGAGGATGAGGAGAAGGTCGTCCTGGTAAGCACCCTACTGGCCCGCCCAGACGTGGTGCTCGGACCTCACGCTCCTCGCGACAGCTCCCCCCGGGCAAATTCCCCTGAGGAAGGACCTTATTTCTCAGGGAAAGGGCACCATCCGGCACCCGCGCCCAGACCTCTGGAATCTCCATGTCTGGCCTCTGGACGGGACGCGGAAGACCTAAGCTGTCTCCCACCTGTGATGGTAGACACGTTCACTCAGGCTAGGGCTCCCCCTACGAGGCGCCTGTATGCCTTTAAGTGGCGTCTGTTCGCTAAGTGGTGTTCTTCCCGTCGGGAAGACCCCCAGAGTTGCGCAGTCAGATCAGTGCTTTCCTTCCTGCAAGAGAGGTTGGAAGGGAGGCTGTCCCCTTCCACCTTGAAGGTGTACGTTGCTGCCATATCAGCACACCACGACGCAGTCGACGGTAAGTCCTTAGGGAAGCATGATCTGATCATCAGGTTCCTAAGAGGCGCCAGGAGGCTGAATCCCTGCAGGCCGCGCATTGTTCCCTCATCGGACCTCTGTAGTTTTTCAGGGTCTACAGAGAGCCCCCTTTGAGCATTGCAGTCAGCCGTGCTTAAGGCACTCTCCTTGAAGACTGCCCTCCTGACTGCGCTCACTTCAATCAAGAGGGTAGGTGACCTGCAAGCGTTCTCTCTCAGCGAAACGTGCCTGGAGTTCGGTCTGGGCTATTCTCACGTGATCCTGAGACCCCAACCGGGCTATGTGCCCAAGGTTCCCACCACTCCTTTTAAGGACGAATTGGTGAACCTGCATGCGCTGCCCCAGGAGGAGGCAGACCCAGCCCTGTCATTGTTGTGTCCGGTGCGCGCTTTACGCATTTATTTGGATCGCACGCAGAGCTTTAGAGTCTCTGAGCAGCTCTTTGTCTGCTTTGGTGCACAGTGGAAAGGAAGCGCTGTCTCCAAGCAGAGGATCGCCCACTGGCTCATTGACGCCATAACTATGGCATATCTCGCCCAAAACATGCCGCCCCCGGTAGGGCTACGAGCCCATTCTACCCGTGGTGTAGCGGCTTCTTGGGCCCTGGCCAGAGGTGCCTCTCTAACAGACATTTGCAGAGCAGTGGGCTGGGCAACACCTAACACCTTTGCAAGGTTCTACAACCTCTGGGTGGAACCGGTTTCGTCCCAGGTAGTGGCACGCAACACAAGCGGATAAGCCCGGGATAGCCGGCCGGGTGTATCGCTTGCACATAGTGCCTTCCACCTCCTTTTGAGCTGAAGACGTGCGCTGTTAATTCCCAGTAGTGTTCACAAAAGTTGTTCCCTGGTTGACTTCCTCCGAGCCCTGTGGCAGTCGAGTTTTCGGAGAGACTTGCTGCTGGCCCAGTACACGCGCTAACTAAGAGCCCGGTTCTGGGGTAGGTGCTCCGCATGTGGCGGTTCCCTGTAAGGCTAACCCCATGCGATCTATATCTTCCGCTAATTCATTTCCCTGCTGGCAAACTGCGTCTTCCTTGGGCAGAGCCCCTCTGCCCCAGTCTCCATGTTGTAGTAACTCCTCCCCCATTGGGCAGGATCTACCTTGAAGGCTCTCCACATGGTTGGAAAGACCATGTGATGTATTTTTCCACTTAAATATCCCCCCCTCTCTTGGGGCGAGGTGTGGTCTCCGCGGTGTCCTCCCCTTGGGAGGGACACCCCCCGACTAGACCTGGCGGCTCAGTCGGATAATCCCCCTTCTTTTTTAGGGAGTGGAAAAAGAGAAGGGGAAAGAGGCCACGACTGGGTTAAGCCTGTCTCTATCTCTGGGTAGTCGACTTGTCCCCAAAAAGGGCCGTTCGACACTCATAACTGTGTTGGGGGAGGTTACGTGTCGACCTGGTGTGCTGGCTATGAGGCACTCAGCAAGTCTGCCCACCGCACACCGCCAGTTCACGTAACACAGTTCAGCCTTGTGGCGTTTTGTATAGGGACCCCTAGTGTCACTACATCGACACCAACGTCGAGTGAGTGACAGATAGGGAACGTCATGGTTACTGGTGTAACCTCCGTTCCCTGATGGAGGGAACGAGACATTGGTCCCTCCTGCCACAACGCTGAACTACCCGCTGAAATGGCCGGACCTTATATCGGCTTCTCAGCGTAAAACCTGAATGAGTGGTTGCATACCAGCTCCTTTTATACCCGTATGTTCGGGGGAGTGGCATGCAAATACCACTCGCCAATTTTCATTGGCCTTTTATCAAAGACCAGAGGTGTCTCGGGCTCCCAAGAGTGACCCCTAGTGTCACTACATCGACACCAACGTCTCGTTCCCTCCATCAGGGAACGGAGGTTACACCAGTAACCATGACTTTTTTGTGTCATCTTGGATTTACCCTCTCCATTTAGTATAAAACAGCTACTGATATGACTGGAGTCTTCATTTGAATGTGAGTTCTCATGATTTCCTACATATATTGCAAAATTACAATTCATGTCTTTAGGAGGTAAACTTTTTTAATGAGGAAAAAATTACTGAGTGCACCTTTAATTTTAAAAATTAAGTTTCTGTGAACTGTAAAATATACAGGCACTAAAATGACATCCCGTCATGCCTAAACATTTTCACGATAATTTTTACAGTAAATTACTTGTAACCACAGCTGCCAGTTTTTCACAGACATGCAAAAACCATTTGGATTCCTGTAGGATTTAATATTATTATTATTATTATTATTATCAATTTAATGTTTGTATGTGTGTAGGCCTCTTACCTGTAAGTCTTGATCTGCTGATCAGTAAAACCAATCCAGTGTGCAAAATAAATTGAAACATCTTCCCAATGTGCAATAAGATTATCAGAAAAATGATCTCTATGTGAACTTCAGAAGAGCAACCTCAGAGTGATTCATTTAAATACAGTCTGATGGAGGTCTGAAATGGTTTGACATCAGGCAGGTACTGTCATTAAACTCCACCCACCCTTTAAGAAATACTAATACAACAGGTTCCTAAAGTGGATCACTGGAGTTTAATGAGATGAAAGATTTTTACATCCAGCTCTCATGTTATACTTATAATAACTGGCAAAATAATTAGTTAGCCAAACAATATGCACAATTAAGACAATAAATAAATATACAATATTTAAATTATAACAAAAACTTTTCTGACGAGTGTAATTTGAACAGCGTTGTCATACATTTTGTAGGTGCCAGTGTATTAATTTAAAGCTTCAAATGCCCTGATGGTAGACTAATATGTTACTATGTAATTCAGGTATGGGTTGTTCATCCATCCATACAAAAATGTACACAAAAATGTGATCTGCTCATGTTTCATAAATAAGATCCTATGATTTGGATTGAACATAAAATTAAAAATTAAGTTAAATTAAATTACATTACATTTTGTATTTGATAGTTCAGGTTAGGTTTTTTCATTATTTTTAATTGTGTAGTTGCAGTGGAGTGTAGAAACCTGTGTATCTCCAATTTATTTCCTGGTTTCACTTTAATACCAAATAAGAGTTTGAGCCATGTCTGTGATACAATACAATGACACTGAGTCACCGGATTCCTGCCATTCCAACAGTTCATTTTAGCCTTGAAATTTTTTTTGAATGATTTGCTCCAGTAAATACAAAACAATATCAGTGGTGATACTGACATATACTGTATGACAGATGATGTATATATAGAGAGAGACTATTGTTCTGTGTTATTAAGTTTGTTTGTTTTAAAACGCTTCCTCATGTTTCCAGCAGTAACTGCATGTTTACAGATTTACGGAAAGTACATTCATTTGTTCTTATATTTTCTTCTTCTTATTATTATTTATTTATTTATTTATTTGCCTTGGTTTTCAAGTATTACAAATACTTACAAATTACAAACATGTATATACTGTGCATATATTGTCAGTAATGTGTTTTAAATATAATACATTTGCACAGTCTATTAATAACAATATTTATTTATTTTATTTATTTATTTATTTTAGCCAAAACATTAGTTTGATATTTATTTACATTTATATAATGTTTTTTAGGGTCAACATATGTGAAATGAACTATCTTTTTTTTTTTTTTTTTTTTTACTTTTAATTGACTTTCAAAAACCAACTTACACCCTGATAAATATTAACTTGAGTAAAACGTGTGACAACCAGCCCTTTTGCTTTCTTTCTTTTTTTTTTTTTTTTTTTTTTTTTTTTGAGGACCACAAATACATTAATTGCTGCTCATTTGCATATTCATGACACAAATGCATTGCAGAAGGAAAATTAGCAGCATCCTGAAATTACAAAATAAAATGCGGCTAAATGCACCTTTGTTTCTGATGTACATCCACTGATATGTAGTGGCAAATATGCATGGTTTATTAAAAGTTGTGCACCAGTAACTGTTATGAAGATGAAATATTTGAATCATATACAATACATGATCTAACAATCTGTTAAGTGTTATGTAACACTGTTTGTTAATTTTATTAACGAAAGTTAATGAAGTTGTAACAGGTCAAATTTGGTACTGCCTCTTTGCATTACAAAGTGTTTTTTGTTTTTTAAACGTTCTAATTTGTATTTTTGTCATCATCGGCAGAACCTTTATTTTGAAACCACGAGGAATTCATGCTTTTATTTTGACATAATCGACGGGATTTTCATTTTGAAGAAAGTGTAATTTAAGTTAACTTCCTGTCATGGTTTACTTGTTTCGGTTGGAATGAAACACTTAACAATCCAAATATCTTTATTATAATGTAACACGGAGGAATAAAAGAAATGAAATGTTTAAGGATGCACATAAATGGTTAAAGTTAAATCTTTGTTCCAGTATCACTTCCAGTCTCCACGTCTTTGTTTTTGGCACCAGCACATGTTTACAGCTGCAGTTATTTCTGCTTTAATTCACTTTGAATGACATTTTGATCATTTTTTGTGTGTCTGACAGATCTGAATTATTAGCTGTCATATAATCTAGTTGTTTATTTAACCAGTTAAAGCATTTACTTATTTTAAATCTCTGTGAACATTGAGATACTAAACACATTGAGCAGCAGTTGTGTTGGAGACACTGATAATGGTCGTATCATGGTGAAAGACTGCTGTCACTGTTCAAATGTGAGCAGAGTGAAAATCCGGACTTTAAACGTGTGGCTGCAGATCTCTCCAAAGCTCTTAACCAATGCTAAGAAAATGATTATTTTTAATCCTCATTTTCCGTTTGGGCTCTGAGAGACCAGAATCACATGAAAACTTGAAGGAAAAACAATTTATTACCCCCCCACCCCCCATGTATTTACTGTTATTTATTATTTATCATTATTATTATTATTTGTGTCATGAACAGCAAAGCTATTTCTAAAAACCCCACAAAGAAATTGTAACAGAATATTATTACTAGTAATCTTCATTTATAGTCTTTAATAATTGTTCTCTCAAAATTTTTATTTATTTATATAGTGACTCGCCTCAATCCGGGTGGCGGAGGACGAATCTCAGTTACCTCCGCTTCTGAGACCGTCAATCTCAGACGCGGAGATTGCATCTTATCACGTGGCTTGTTGAGCACATTACCGTGGAGATGTAGCACGTGTGGAGGCTTCATACTATTCTCCGCGGCATCCACGCACAACTCACCACGCACCCCACCAAGAGCGAGAGCCACATTATAGCGACCACGAGGAGGTTACCCCATGTGACTCTACCCTCCCAAGCAACCAGGCCAATTTGGTTGCTTAAGAAAGCCTGACTAGAGTCACTCAGCACACCCTAGATTCGAACTCGCGACTGCAGGGGTGGTAGTCAGCATCAATACTCACTGAGCCCAAGCCCCCCTTTCGCAATAGTTTGCTTTTCCTCACAGTTAGTTTTGCATTCCCTCGCAATAGTTTATGTTCCCTCACAATAAGTTTTGCGTTCTCTCGCAATTATTTTGGGTTCCCTTGCAATTCCTTTATCCATCCCTTATGATAATTAACCATGTTTTTTAGACAGTAACTAAAGTATTTGTAGTAAATTGGACTAAAGATGGCGCGGATTGGACTCAAGATGGTGCCGAGTATGGCTGCTGCGTTGCGAGCTCCGACACAACATAGCTTGTTTGTTTTGTTTACAATTCTTATGTTTTTTGTCTTGGATGTTGTCTGCCTTATTGTCTACGACAGACAAACACTTTTGGACATTGGTTCAGCGATCTCACACCGAAAACCGGACTTCACATTCCTCAATGCCGACCCGCTGTTTACAAACACGCAAGCGGAGCCCTTTGTCTGGGCAGCACGGCCGCGGAAACGCAGGAGGAAAAGGGGAAACAGAGCCGGTGTTCTCATCAGAGTAAGACGCCACACAAATCGACCACCGCTACCCACTATTCTACTGGCAAATGTTCAGTCTCTGGATAACAAGCTCTGCGAGCTGAAAGCGCGGATCTCTTTCCAACGAGAGAATAGGGACTGCTGCATTATCTGCCTTACGGAAACTTGGATGTCTGCGGAGATTCCAGACTCAGCCATTGAACCCGCGGGGTTCTCCATGCTCCGAGCGGACAGAGCGAAAGACCTCTCAGGTAAAACTAGAGGAGGTGGTGTATGTTTTATGATCAACAAATCCTGGTGTGATCAGAGGAACGTACATTCCATCAAGTCTTTCTGTTCTCCTGATCTGGAATTTCTTATGCTTCTGTGTCGACCATTCTGGCTACCGAGGGAATTCACAGCAGTCATTATCACTGTTGTGTACATTCCCCCACAAGCCGACACAGACCGGGCACTCAAGGAACTGTATGGGAGTATAAGTGAGCAGGAAACCGCGCACCCTGAGGCCGCGTTCATTGTGACCGGGGACTTTAATAAAGCCAGTTTAAAATCAGTCGCACCAAAATATCACCAGCACATTAGTTTCAACACACGAGGGGACCGGGTTTTGGACCATTGCTACTCTCCGTTCCGGGATGGCTACAAATCCCTCCCCCGCCCACCATTTGGCAAATCGGACCACTCTTCCATTCTGCTTCTGCCCGCTTACAGGCAGAAATTGAAACAGGAAGCACCCACCCTCAGAACGATCCAGTGCTGGTCGGACCAATCAGACTCTACGCTACAAGACTGTTTTGATCGCACGGACTGGGAGATGTTCCGGTCCGCCTCTGATGACGACATCAAGCTTTACGCTGATAGCGTAATGTGTTTCATCAGAACGTGCGTAGAGGAAGTGATTCCGACCAGAACTGTACGAATCTATCCGAATCAGAAGCCGTGGATCAATAGTGATGTTCGCATGGCACTTAATGTGCGGACCTCCGCTTTTAATTCCGGGAACGCGGAGGAGCATAAACAAGCCAGTTATGCCCTCCGAAAAACTATCAAAACAGCAAAACGCCAGTACAGGAGCAAGATTGAAGGACAGTTTAACACCACCAACTCTAGAAGCATGTGGCAGGGAATTAACATCATCACGGACTTTAAAGGGAATAAAAACTCCGCCATGAACACCGCTGCCTCTCTACCGGATGAGCTAAATACTTTTTATGCTCGTTTCGAGGGAAATAACACTGCCCTTGCGGAGAGAGCTCTCACGGTCGAAGCTACAGAGGTTAGTTCACTCTCCGTCTCTGTAGCGGATGTAACCCGATCCTTCCGACGGGTGAATATCCGCAAAGCCGCGGGTCCAGACGGCATTCCGGGCCGCGTCATCAGAGCGTGCGCGAACCAGCTGGCTGGTGTTTTTACGGACATTTTCAACCTTTCCCTCTCTTTGTCTGTAGTCCCCACATGCTTTAAAACATCCACCATTGTGCCTGTTCCAAAACAATCAAAAATAACTTGTTTAAATGACTGGCGTCCTGTTGCTCTGACCCCCATCATCAGCAAATGTTTTGAGAGACTAATCAGAGATTACATCTGCTCTGTATTACCACTCAATCTTGACCCGCTGCAGTTTGCATACCGCAACAACCGCTCCACTGATGATGCCATTGCATCTACAATACACACTGCTCTCTCCCACCTGGAAAAAAAGAACACTTATGTGAGAATGTTGTTTGTAGACTACAGCTCAGCATTCAACACCATAGTGCTCTCCAAGCTAGATGAGAAACTCCGGGCTCTGGGCTTAAACAGCTCGCTGTGCAGCTGGATCCTGGACTTCCTGTCAAGCAGACGCCAGGTGGTTAGAATAGGCAGCAACATCTCCTCATCACTGACCCTCAACACTGGAGCCCCGCAGGGCTGTGTTCTCAGCCCACTACTGTATTCCCTGTACACACATGACTGTGTGGCAACACATAACTCCAATGCCATCATTAAGTTTGCTGATGACACGACGGTGGTAGGTCTGATCACTGACAATGATGAAACAGCCTACAGAGAGGAGGTGCACACTCTGACACACTGGTGTCAGGAGCACAACCTCTCCCTCAACGTCAGTAAGACAAAGGAGCTTGTGGTGGACTTCAGAAGAAAAGACAGAGAACACAGTCCAATCACCATCAATGGAGCACCAGTGGAGAGAGTCAGCAGCTTCAAGTTCCTGGGTGTCCACATCACTGAGGAACTCACATGGTCCGTCCACACTGAAGTCGTTGTGAGGAAGGCTCATCAGCGCCTCTTCTTCCTGAGACGGCTGAGGAAGTTTGGAATGAACCGCCACATCCTCACACAGTTCTACACCTGCACTGTGGAGAGCATCCTGACTGGCTGTATCTCCGCCTGGTACGGCAATAGCACCGCCCACAACCGCAAAGCACTGCAAAGGGTGGTGCGAACTGCCAAACACATCATCGGAGGTGAGCTTCCGTCCCTCCAGGAAATATATACAAGGCGGTGTGTGAAAAAAGCTCGGAGGATCATCAGAGACTCCAGCCACCCGAGCCATGGGCTGTTCTCACTGCTACCATCAGTTAGGCGGTATCGCAGCATCAGGACCCGCACCAGCCGACTCCATGATAGCTTCTTCCCCCAAGCAATCAGACTTCTGAACTCTTGATCTCCCACGATCAAAATACATCAGCCCTGCACTTTATTACTCTTTTATCTCACACCGGACTGTCATAAATTATATTACTGTTATTATATTATGTCTCTCTTAACAACTGACTACCAACCGACAGCCTGAATGTCAATACAGTACAACACTGTACATTCTATATATATATATATATATATATATATATATATATATATATATATATATATACTTTTTTTATATATATTTTAATTTTTAATTTTTATTGAATAATGTGTATCTATATAGTATCTATATAGTAAAAAACAAAAAAACAAAAAACAAAAACAAAAACAGCATATTGTATACTGTACAGTGTATGTTATTATTTGTATATTGTTGAGTGTAATTATGTGTATAACAGATGTTTAAATTGTGTTGTGTTAATTTGATGTTTTAAGTTGTGTAATTATGTATAACAGATGTTTAAATTGTGTTGTGTTAATTTGATGTTTTAAGTTGAGTGTAATTATGTGTATAACAGATGCTTAAATTGTGTTGTGTTAATTTGATGTTTTAAGTTGAGTTTAATTATGTATAACAGATGTTTAAATTGTGTTGTGTTAATTTGATGTTATTGTAAATTGGTATATGTCTCATCACTGTCACGACTGCTATGTTGATCGGAACTGCACCCAAGAATTTCACACACCATTGCACTTGTGTATATGGCTGTGTGACAATAAAGTGATTTGATTTGATTTGATTTGATTTGATTTAAAACCATTAATAAAAAATTCACCATGGTTTACCACAGCAGCCATATTTTAACAATGATTAAAACCATGGTACCACAAATTAACTATGGTGTAACTGTAGTAAAACCAACCATATTTTTTGGTAGAATGATTAGGTAAAGGATTTTTATTACCATAGTTTTGTTTTTCCTATTTTATTACTATCGTTTTACCACAAATATGCTGGTTAAAATATGGTTACTGTTGTAAATTATGGTAAAATTAGTGCTTACTATGGTTTACTACAAATACCATAGTTCAACTGTGGTTAATGTAGTAAAACCATGGTCAATTTTTATTAGGGATCGATAAAGCCGTTGCAAGGGAATTCAAAACTTATGATGAAGGAACACAAATGGTTGAAAATAACAGCAAAAAACATTTGCACTCTCCCGTAGCTTACATAGAAACCAATACTGACGGCCAATACTAATGCACATACTGTATATAAACTCTGAGTATAAATTAAAAGGCCATCACATTTTTATAATTTCACATGTTATTATTCAGGAAAAACAAGTGGTGAAAGTTGGATTTTAATAAAATGTGCTCTGCTCATGTTAAGAGATTTTGACGCACATAAAAACATACTGGTCTGACAAGCTTCAGAGTTTCTTGTACCGCTTGTCACGAATAGTTGCTGAGATGAGACAGGAGATGTAGGATCTATTTGCAGGCTTTAATAAAAATTATGACAGTGAAACAACAAATGGGAACTCAAAACAACAACAAAAAAGAACTGACAAACTCTTGAAAATAAGAGTCCTAGGAAACACGAGGGAGACAGACTGTGACACAACCCCCCCTTTAAGGGGCGATTCCTGATGCCCCAAAGATGGCTGAGGAGGGCAGGAAGATACAGGTGAGGAAGAGGACCCGGAAGATGACCAGGTGGGCAGGGAGGAGACCCCAGGGTAAGGATTTTTTCAGGAGGTTTGGGAGGTGGCCTCAGGGCAGGGACTGGGTCAGGAGGTCTGGGAGGCAACCGCAGGGCTGGGACTGGGTCAGGAGGTCTGGGAGGCAGCCTCAGGGCTGGGACTGGGTCAGGAGGCCTGGGAGGTGGCCACAGGGCCGGGACTGGGTCAGGAGGCCTGGGAGGTGGCCACAGAGCGGAGACCGGGTCAGGAGGCAGAGCCACTGGTGGAAGGGCGGACAGAACCACTGGAGGAGAAGTCTCTGGGGGAGCGGGTGGAACTGCTGGAGGAGGAGTCTCTGGGGGAGCGGGCGGAACCGCTGTAGGAGGAGTCTCTGAGGGAGCGGGCGGAACCGCTGGAGGAGGAGTCTCTGGGGAAGTGGACGGAGCCATGGAAGACTCTGAGGGCGGAGTCAGGAGAGGCTCGACAAAATCAGGCAGAGCCAGGAGAGGCTCGATGAATTCAGGTGGAGCCAGGAGAGGCTCTAAGAGTGGGAGGATCGAGGGGCAGAGCCATGGAAGGCGGAGCCATGGGAGGCTCGAGGGGAGAGGCCATGGAAGGCGGTGCACTGGCAGCGACTGGGGAACGACCTCCGTGGTCGTGAGCACTGGCAGCGACTGGGGAACAACCTCCGTGGTCGTGAGCACTGGCAGCAACTGGGGAACAACCTCTGTGGTCATAAGCATGGGCAGAGATTGGGGAGAAGGTGTCCTTTTCCTTCTCCTCCTTTTCTGGACATCTGGGAGCGTAGTCATGGGAGCGGGCGAGGCCACAAGCATTGGCTCTGGGATGGTTGAGGCTACAGGCGTGGGTGCTGGCTCGTTGGCCGTGGCAGGCATGGGTGCTGGCTCATTGGCTGTGGCAGGCTTGGAGCAAGGAGCCGTGGAAGCCTTGGAGCAAGGAGCCGAAGATGCAGGTTTTGGCCCGAGGTTCCCGCCATAATCCACTGTGTAATGGGAACCGCAATGTTCCAGAGACTTCTCCACATATTCACAGAGGGTCCAGTGAGGATCAGCCGGAGGCATCAGTTCCTTCAGTGCACTATTCAGACCGGTCCAGAAGAAAACCACCAGAGAGTGGTCTGGATAGTGCACTAAATTCGCTCATTTTAAAAACTCACAGACGTGATCCTCAACTGGCCTCTCCCCTTGCTTGAGTAGCAGAATTTGGACAGCCGCTAGATCCATGTGGGTCAGTTCTTCTGTCACGAATAGTTGCTGAGATGAGACAGGAGATGTAGGATCTATTTGCAGGCTTTAATAAAAATAATGACAGTGAAACAACAAATGGGAACTCAAAACAACAATAAACAAAGGAATGCAAAAACTAAAGGGTATTTATACAAACAAGAGCTTATGAGGGAATGGAAAACAGGTGAGAACAATGAGGAACAGATGGCAGTGATGAGGGCAGTTCATACTGGGTAACCTGGTCCAGAGAAACACTTAAAAATAAGAGTCCTAGGAAACACAAGGGAGACAGACTGTGACACCGCTACACATTTTCTTTTCACCATTATAGCAGATCCTTGTCTGTTGGTTTGCATGACTCCAACAAGGACCAAATACCAATACAGTATAATTCAAAATGAATCAAAATATTACAAATATTGCCATACTTGCTTTCTTTGAAAGCACAGACGCCATCATAATTCCTTTTCTCATCCAACACCTCGACAACACACATCCACAGCACCCCCAAGTGGACTCAATTGTAACCGCAAGATTTGGTACGAGATTGAGAGGGAAAGCACAGTATTCAGCGCTACTCATAGCAGGCAAATGTGCAAAGGAAAATCAATTTGCGATATTCAAGTAGTGTTTTTAAGAGTCAACCAGCTGGTGCAGAACGATTATTTGATTAGTGGATTACTTGTGTACATCCCTATGCAAAACTATTTACAATGCACATTCTCTCCCTGTCCTCTAAGGTGCTCCGTACAAATGAAATGTCAGAACTTATAATAATTTAAACACAAAATTATCATATGATTGAGAAGACTTGCAATGTAGTTTTACTTTTATGGTGGTTTTTTGGTGCTTTCTGAAGCTTGACAGGTGTAGTCACTATGTGCTTTTGCTGTATGTAAAGAGCATACAGATTAAATAAAAAAATTAAGAAGCATGAACATTTTCCTTTTGTGTTCCATTGAAAAAATAACATCATATGGTGTATGGCTATATAACATAATGCTAAATGAGAAAATGAGAGTAAGTTAGTTTATTTTTGGGTCAACTATTCCTTTAAATAGAGGTCTGTGCATTTTTTGAGGTTCATTTAACTTATGACTTATTAAATCAGGGATAAAGAAGAGGAAAGCCCTTTTTTGGAGCAGTTCATAGCAAGAAAAACAGATCTTCTATTTGCACTGTCATGGAAATCATGCAAACCTGCAGAAGAATGGCAGGAGGACTCAGAAGATGAACTATCATCATTGATTCGTAATGAAATTCAGCATTATATTTATGATAGTGTATGTTGGTGTTCCCCATCTGTCACTCACTCGACGTTGGTGTCGATGTAGTGACACTAGGGGTCACTCTTGGGAGCCCGAGACACCTCTGGTCTTTGATAAAAGGCCAATGAAAATTGGCGAGTGGTATTTGCATGCCACTCCCCCAAACATACGGGTATAAAAGGAGCTGGTATGCAACCACTCATTCAGATTTTCTCTTCAGAGCCGAACGGTCATGCTCACTGAGCTGAATACTACTGTTCATTCACCTCTGCTGGATCTGATGGCGCATTTCAGCGGCTTCTCCCTCCTCTGCACTGGTGCACTGCAGAGAATGCCCCTGGGCGCTTCGGCAGAAAAACTAGAGAGTATATTTTCTGAAAGAGCATTTTTCCCCTCTAAAAGAGTATATATTTCTCTAAAAGAGCGCACACACGGAATGTCTATTTAAAGACGCGTCTTTTTAAAGATGCTTTTCCGATTGTGTGTTATTCCTGGTTGTGCTCGTTATCTCTCACCTTCTAACGGTCACGATCACTGTCTTTCGTGTCTGGGCACTGCTCACGCGGAGACAGTGTTCGTGGATGGTCATGTTCTCATTGCGAGAATATGTCCATGGCAACGTTGCGGTCGCGGCTCGCCTTCGTAAGAAAGCGAGCCACCCCAGAGGCTCCCACCTCGGTCCTTTTACCCACGGGTTTGAGGCCAGCGCGGCTAGCACTGCGGGCGATTTGGGGACCCCAATGGGCCCGCCTCCGCCGGGTATCCCCCCACGGACCTCCCATTCCCCAGCACGCTCGTCTGCTCCGATCGGGCTTCCGGGTGAGTCCGCCGGCTCGTCTCATGGCGAGTTCGACCTCTTATTCAGAGCCCGCGAAAGTGATGAGCTCTCGAGCGCAGCATTGGAGAGCGGGCTCGTCCAGTCGGAAGCCTCAGCTGGGCTCCTCCCTTCGGGGTTGATCGCCCAGTCACAGGCTGACGCGGAGAAGACAACATGCTTTCCTGGGCAGCCGCGAGCATCGGTTAGAGTGGATTTCACCACTCTTCCCTGAAACCTCGCGGCTCGCAGAGACTGCCCTTGCCCCGTTAAGGGAGGTGGGCATTCGCATTCTCAACTATCTCGATGACTGGCTAATCTTAGCTCAATCTCGAGACGTGTTATGCGCACACAGGGACCTGGTGCTCTCACACCTCAGCCGACTAGGGCTTCGGGTCAACTGGGAAAAGAGCAAGCTCCTCCCGGTTCAGAGCATCTCTTTTCTCGGTTTGGAGTTGGACTCAGTCTCCTTGACGGCGCACCTTACGAACGAGCGTGCCCAGTCGGTGCTGGCCTGTTTGAAGTGTTCAAACAGAAAACAGTGGTTCCACTGAAACTTTTTCAGAGGCTCCTGGGGCATATGGCATTCTCGGCGGTGGCCACCCCGCTCGGGTTGATGCATATGAGGCCGCTTTAGCACTGGCTCCAGACTCGAGTCCGAGACGGGCATGGCGCCACGGGACACACCGCATGGCCATTACGTCGGTCTGTCACCGTCTTTTCAGCCCTTGGACCGACCTCTCGTTTCTACGAGCAGGTGTTCCCCTAAAACTGGTCTCCAGGCATGTCGTGGTCACGACAGACACCTCCAAAATGGGCTGGGGCGCTGTTGGCAACGGGCACGCAGCCGCCGGCCTCTGGACGGGTCCGCGGCTGCGTTGGCACATCAACTGCCTCGAGTTACTGGCAATTCTGCTCGCCCTGCGGAGGTTCCGGCCGTTAATCCAGGGCAAGAACGTGCTAGTTTGGACAGACAGCACGGCAGCGGTAGCATATGTCAACCGCCAAGGCAGTCTGCGCTCCCACTGTATGTCACAACTCGCCCGCCGTCTCCTCCAACGGAGTCAGCAGCACCAAGTTGCTGCAAGCCACTCACATCCCAGGCAACCTCAACACTTCGGCGGATGCGCCGTCAAAACAGGTTACCCTCAAGGGAGAGTGGAGACTCCACCCTCAGGTGGTCCAGCTGATTTGGAGTCGATTCGGTCAGGCACAGGTGGACCTGTTCGCCTCCCAAGAATCCTCCCACTGCCTGCTCTGGTACGCCTTCACCTAGGCTCCCCTCGGCATAGACACGCTGGCACACAGCTGGCCCCCTGGCATTCGCAAATACACATTTCCCCCAGTGAGCCTACTTGCACAGACTCTGTGCAAGGTCAGGGAGGACGAGGAGCAGGTCATCCTGGTAGCACCCTACTGGCCCACCCAGACATGGTTCTCGGACCTCACACTCCTCGCGACAGCTCCCCCCTGGCAAATTCCCCTGAGGAAGGACCTTCTTTCTCAGGGACAGGGCACCCTCTGGCACCCGTGCCCAGACCTCTGGAATCTCCATGTCTGGTCCGTGGACGGGACGCAGAAGACCTAGGTGGCCTACCACCCACGGTGGTAGACACGAGCACTCAGGCTAGGGCCCCCTCTACAAGGCGCCTGTATGCCTTGAAGTGGCGTCTGTTCGCTAAGTGGTGTTCTTCTCGACACGAAGACCCCCAGAGATGCGCAGTCGGATCAGTGCTTTCCTTCCTGCAGGAGAGGTTGGAAGGGAGGCTGTCCCCTTTCACCTTGAAGGTGTACGTTGCTGTCATAGCAGCACACCACGACACAGTTAACGGTAAGTCCTTAGGGAAGCACGACCTGATCATCAGGTTCCTAAGAGGTGCTAGGAGGCTGAATCCCTCCAGGCTGTGCCTCGTTCCCTCATTGGACCTCTGTAGATTTTCAGGGTCTACAGAGAGCCCCCTTTGAGCTTTGCAGTCAGCCGAGCTTAAGGCACTCTCCTTGAAGACTGCCCTCCTGACTGCACTCACTTCCATCAAGAGGGTAGGTGACCTGCAAGCGTTCTCTATCAGCGAAACGTGCCTGGAGTTCGGTCCGGGCTATTCCCACGTGATCCTGAGACCCCGACCGGGCTATGTGCCCAAGGTTCCCACCACCCCTTTTAGGGACCAGGTGGTGAACCTGCAAGCACTGCCCCAGGAGGAGGCAGACCCAGCCCTGTTGTTGCTGTGTCCGGTGCGCACTTTACGCATCTATCTGGATCGCACGCAGAGCTTTAGAATCTCTGAGCAGCTCTTTGTCTGCTTTGGTGCACAGCGGAAAGGAAGCGCTGTCTCCAAGCAGAGGATCGCCCACTGGCTCATTGACGCCATAACTATGGCATATCTCGCCCAAAACATGCCGCCCCCGGTAGGGCTACGAGCCCATTCTACCAGTGGTGTAGCGGCTTCTTGGGCCCTGGCCAGAGGTGCCTCTCTAACAGACATTGCAGAGCAGCGGGTTGGGCAACACCCAACACCTTTGCAAGGTTCTACAACCTCCGGGTGGAACCGGTTTCGTCCCAGGTAGTGGCACGTAACACAAGCGGATAAGCCCGGATAGCCGGCCGGGTGTATCGCTTGCACATAGCGCCTTTCACCTCCTCTGTGCTGAAGACCTGCGCCATTAATTCCCAGTAGTGTTCACAAACTATGTTCCCTGGTTGACTTCCTCCGAGCCCTGTGGCAGTCGAGTTTTCGGAGAGACTCACTGCCGGCCCAGTACACGCGCTAACTAAGAGCCCGGTTCTGGGGTAGGTGCTCCGCATGTGGCGGTTCCCTGTAAGGCTAACGCCATGCGATCTATATTTTCCGCTAATTCATTTCCCTGCTGGCAAACTGCGTCTTCCTTGGGCAGAGCCCCTCCGCCCCAGACTCCATGTTGTAGTAACTCCTCCCCCATTGGGCAGGATCTACCTTGAAGGCTCTCCACATGGTTGGAAAGGCCATGTGATATATTCTTCCACTTAAATATCCCCCCTCTCTTGGGGCGAGGTGTGGTCTCCGCGGTGTCCTCCCCTTGGGAGGGACACCCCCCGACTAGACCTGGTGGCTCAGTCGGATAATCCCCCTTCTTTTTTAGGGAGTGGAAAAAGAGAAGGGGAAAGAGGCCATGACTGGTTTAAGTCTGTCTCTATCTCTGGGTTGTCGACTTGTCCCCAAAAAGGTCCGTTCGACACTCATAACTGTGTTGGGGGAGGTTACATGTCGACCTGGTGTGCTGGCTATGAGGCACACAGCAAGTCTGCCCACCGCACACCGTCAGTTCACGTAACACAGTTCAGCCTTGTGGCATTTTGTATAGGGACCCCTAGTATCACTACATCGACACCAACGTCGAGTGAGTGACAGATAGGGAATGTCATGGTTACTGGTGTAACCTCCGTTCCCTGATGGAGGGAACGAGACGTTGGTCCCTCCTGCCACAACGCTGAACTACCCGCTGAAATGGCCGGACCTTATATCGGCTCCTCAGCGTAAAACCTGAATGAGTGGTTGCATACCAGCTCCTTTTATACCCGTATGTTCGGGGGAGTGGCATGCAAATACCACTCGCCAATTTTCATTGGCCTTTTATCAAAGACCAGAGGTGTCTCGGGCTCCCAAGAGTGACCCCTAGTGTCACTACATCGACACCAACGTCGAGTGAGTGACAGATAGGGAACGTCATGGTTACTGGTGTAACCTCCGTTCCCTGATGGAGGGAACGAGACGTTGGTCCCTCCTGCCACAACGCTGAACTACCCGCTGAAATGGCCGGACCTTATATCGGCTCCTCAGCGTAAAAAACCTGAATGAGTGGTTGCATACCAGCTCCTTTTATACCCGTATGTTCGGGGGAGTGGCATGCAAATACCACCCGCCAATTTTCATTGGCCTTTTATCAAAGACCACAGGTGTCTCGGGCTCCCAAGAGTGACCCCTAGTGTCACTACATCGACACCAATGTCTCGTTCCCTCCATCAGGGAACGGAGGTTACACCAGTAACCATGACGTTTCAGAGGCATATGCCGTCATGCCTCCTTTGGAGCAGTTCATGGAGGTGTCATATGAGGAGAGGAAGGAGCTCTTCTACAGGGATTTGGAGCGTGGATACATGGTTATCGGGAGGATCAATTCAGTGCGAGACTTAGGTTTACTTGTGACTCTTCTCTGCACTGGCAGTGGATTGGAAAGAGATATGGAGGATCCTGAGATAAAGGTTGTATGCTTTGTGTTCTTAAAAGTGAAGTGTGTATGGCTGAACGATTAATTGGAATAAAATCAAAATCGTTATATGACCTAGTGCAATTATCAATCCGTGAGTGCTGCTATTTAATTAAATAAATATCAATTAATTAAATATCACCACCGCCATTTTGGAAGTCCGTTCCACTTCGTTAAGTGGGCGAGGGAAGTTTCTGTTTCTGTATATTTTCTGTACAAAAGCATAAAATTATCATAATATGTTATCAGAGATTTAGGAAACAAGTTGAAATACTGGCTTCTCCGAAAACAATGCTACAGCCAGAATAATCTACATTGAAATGTCTGTTATGGGCTGGAATTTCTGTTTGTGTTTTGGCCTCTGTGATCCCACCCTCTGCCCATTTTCCAGTAGTATTTCGACACCCCGGGTTGCCAGATTTGAAACAAGTTAGCGGGCAAACACAGCACGCCGAAGCCATGGAAGCCAGCAATACATCTAGCTAACATTTAAAAAATCCACATTAGCTGGTTTATAATTTGCAAACAATAAAAACATTGCAGACGTATACATTAGCTGATCAACTTACAGTGTAAGGCTCATTGCTTGCCATTGTCAGTTTGCTTGTTCCTGTTGCGTGTCATCAACCTGGCAACCCACGTGAACTTCGAGTCTGGGGAGGAGGGGGCGGGGGAGACAACTCACTCCAATATTTTTAATTTGAACTGCAGTACCCATTTTAAACGCTTGATGTCAATGTTACATATTGCTCCTTTAAGCAGTTTAGAAAAGTTATATTGAGACTTAACAGCATAATACTTGTAGCTACCTTAAACTGTTTATCACACAGTTATAGCCTATATGTTCATTGTTATGTTAACTTTTCGTTTGTGTAAATCTTGATTAATCCTTTCTAACAATTAATTCTAATAAAAAAAATAAAAAAAGAAACACGAGATTTATACATAAGCCTCTGAAATCTATCTCCGAAAACATTGTTTTTTCAGGTGTAAAAATCGCTAAATAATTCCACAAATTGACATCAGCCTTCAACATGCTCCAAGTGATCAAGGGTTTAGGGTATTCAAGTAAACCCTTTGCACGTCTTCCACCAATAGTGGACACTCACGCAATGTAAGCAGTGTCGTACATCCGAGTCCATGAGATGGAGTGAAGTTTGCAAGGAAAGGGGATACAAATTTGAAATGGAACGCAGCCCCAGCAGACAGCACAAGAGCTGGATGGACGCGTTCTTGCATTCAAAACACAGCTTGATGGAGTGCAAATCTGAACACTAAAGTCTGAACTAAGTTTCAGACTGCGTTTAACTTGACACAGCGACCCAAAAACGGTATGTTTATGACTCGACGCAACCAAAGTGAGTCGCTCCAAAAGCATCCGTCTGATGCAGGTGTACATTGACACGTCCAGGGTTGGGGAGTAATGGAATACATTAACGGGATTACGTATTTAAAATACAAAATATGAGTAACTGTATTCCACTACAGTTACAATTTAAATCATTGGTAATTAGAATACAGTTACATTCAAAAAGAATTTTGATTACTGAAGAGATTACTTTGCATTTTATTGTCATTTGTTTCATTTAATATTTAGTCCTTTCAGATGGAAAACATTTATACATATAAATGATGTGATCCAAAGTGCATTTGAACAGCGGTGAAACACTTTCTTATGATGTGTTACATTCATACGAGCAGACAGAGAAGTAAGTTTGAAGTAAGTTTGGAGCAGAAGAAATAGAAATAAACCTTGTGTAAATTGTCAGCTTTATGCTATGCTAAAATGCTATTTCAAGCCATTTTACATGCCCACGTTACCAGGCACGATCATATTTTTTTATCAAGAAAATTCACGTTGGATCATAATTTCTTTTTTTCTAGTAAGACCTTTGATATTAGGGCAAAAATTGTATTCTTGATAATAATTTTTGTATTGTTTTCCTGTAAAAATATCTAAAAATCCTTAAAACAAGATCAATTAGATTTATCTTGTTTTAGAAACAACACTGCATAAGATATTTAGGTTTTACAGAGAATGTATTTTTAACATGTGTATTTTGTCTTACTGTACTGGCGGAGTTTTTATAGTCAAAACAAGTGAAAAAATCTACCACTGCTGAAGAAATAATCCAAAGTATTTTAGAATACATTACTGACCTTGAGTAATCTAACGGAATACATTACAAATTACATTTTACAGCATGTATTCTGTAATCTGTAGTGGAATACATTTCAAAAGTAACCCTCCCAACCCTGTCTCCTTAGACAAGCCCTAATAAATCTCGGACCGACTGACAAATTCAATTGCAAAATGGATTTCTGTGGATTGAAAAGATCCAACAAGTAGGCATTGATTGACTTATGTTCAATAATATGGAAATAAACAATATATTGGATTCTAAAGCCACTTTTGTATTGACATATCAATGCTTTAGTAGTCTGCCACAATAATATAATGCATTTTAATTATCTGAATATAATTTTAAATATACATTTTAATTAAATAAATATATATTTTATTTGTAATTATTTAAATATAACTATTTATAGTTATTCTATCATATATTGAATTATTGTTATTTGAGGAGCTTTCTCAGCAAATATTTATATATGCAATTAATTGCCATTAATTTTATTGACCATGTAATTTGTTTGATTAAAATTTAATTGATTGACAGCCGTAAAAATAACCCCTTGACACTGGGTTTTTGTGGACCGAAAGGTATATTTCACTGCATTAAGACCTTTGCACACAAAAAGCGAATTTACGCCGCAATTAACATTTTGAATAGAGACAATGGATTCCTATGAAACCAATTCACACCTGGAGCAAACATTCAAACACTGGCAAAATGAGGGTTTGTTTTTTATGTTGAGTGTGTCGATTTTTTTTTTTTCTGCGCCTGGCGATTGAAATTCCCTAACCTACAAAATATGAGCTTTTATTCATGTGTCAGGAGCCACTGCAGTTACCAAAACCTGTGCAGTGGCACTAAAGCACAGAAAGCTGTTTTTACTTGAGGAAGACATTCTGAACCAGCAGTGAGGATGTGTATTTCATATGTATCAATTGCTTAAAACCTTAAATATATATATATATATATATATATATATATATATATATATATATATATATATATATAACATATGGGTTCTCTTAATGTGTAAAAGATATTGCTGCATCACTGCCTTGCATCCCCTTTAAAAAAAAATGTGGATTGTCTTCATAATATTTTCCATTTGCTGCAATTTTTGCCATTGCATTTAGTCTAGGTGAGATCTACTATATCGTTAATATTATATATATTGCTGCATCTTTGCCTCTGTATCACTTTTTAAATAAATAACTTAAGTGTTTTTCTTTGCCAAATATTAATACTATTACTGTGACAGTGTACTCTGTATATGTTGTATGTCTTTATATCAAAGTGCCTTTGTATACCAAAACGTGGTAATGTTGGTTGGGATTTGTGTTTTATTGTGTGGATTATATAGATGTGCAATGGTGTGCAAAGGCCGTTAAAAGGCTGTTGTCAACTCATCTTCAAAAAGAAACTCAAATGACTCCCTTCAGTTTTCCACCAAAAGAAAGGCTTGAGGGTTAAACCAGACTGCATAGCAATGCCACGTGCAAGTTAAAAAGTTACTGCAGAAATACAGTGTTATTGTACAATAATAATAATTAGTGCTGTCAGTCAATTCAAAATGTTAATCACGATTAATCACATAACTTTTAGTAGTTAATCACGATTAATCGTAGATTTTGAAAGTGCTGAAATTTGACTCATTTTCCTGTCAAAATGCATTTTTTTTCTTTCTTAGTTAAGCAAGTTTGAAAGAACTAGGTTAATTAATGTGTTAAACATTTTTAATTAATCGCATGCCTTAACGCTTTAATTGTGACAGCTTTAATTGTTTGTTTTATTCTTATATCATTGAACTGTCCATTAAACATTGTTCAGGAAACAGTCATTATTTTTGCAATTCTTTCTGGTGATGCTAGTGGCGCAGAAATTACACACTTCACCTTTAAAACAAAACATTTTGTCCAGTTATAGCTGTTGGTAAATTTTCATTTGAAGTTTGATCTGAAATAAATGTTGTTGATTTAAAAAAAGGCTCTCTGTCCACTGCGAGATGTGCCATCAACTAGAAATCATGACGATCCTTTGTCTTATTACCAAATTGGGGATTTGATTAGAGGTAAGCTAATGTTTTATTTTTTACTTATTATTTTAAAATCAACATACAGTGGTGATATAAAGTATTTGGACACTTAAGTCAGACTTAAAAATGTCATTGCATTAGATAACAAAATATCATACCAAATTGCAAACAAACAAATTATGCTAGAGCTTTTCTCAGAACTAACTTTACTTTGTAGTCCATTACATTAACTATGGACATGTTCCACTAACGTTTGACAACCTCAAACTGTCCAAATATGCTTTGTCTTCATTTTGAACAATATCTATATTGTTTTATAAATTGAAACTACTTCTTTTTAAATAAATGCCACTTGATTTGATATATTGTTATGTGATGCATTAATGTATTTTATAGTGCGACTTAAGTGTCCAAATACTTTCTGGGGCCTCTGTATATAAATTGATATACAACATGATATATTTTGTGTTGCAGCTGGGGTGAAGGATATTGACCGCAATAATGAGAAGTTGACAATCTCTCTGTATTCAACTTCACCTGAATTTCTTCCACTTCCACTTGCTTCTCACCTGAATAAAGATAAACTGGGTGTCATTAGCAAAGAAGATTTGCCTCTTCATTATATGTATGTAAAATCATCAAGAAGTATCAGGAAAAGAATATGAATCAAGATTTGTCTCTTTGTGTCATCCTGTTGTTAATTCTTCTCTTTCAGCCAGGGTGAAAATGTGTCCACAGACAGTAGTGAGACTTACGAGAAGCTTTTGGAACGCTCACTTGGTTTGTCCTTTAAATGTGGACTATCTCCTGGGAAAGCTGGGAATAAGTGATACACGGACTATTTACCAGCTTTTTCCTTTTTTCCTTAAAGTCAACATGAAACCAGAATTGACCCTATTTGATTCTACAGCTCAGAGTTATTAGCAAAAACATAAATGTGCTAATTATAGCGCCATCTAGGTTTAGACTGATGTGGATTTGGGACCATCACATCAAGTTTGGGATCTCTACAATTTACAGTTTCTCACACCCAGACACTTTTAGGCACTTTTTTGGAAAATCAATAAAAATGCAGAAGAGTTTCAGCATCTTTGGTGTTTTGACCCCTTAGATGATTTCTAGATCTTTGTAGAATCACAATTCTGAAATCCAAATCTGAATGTCACATGTGTCCCTTATTCTCAATAATAGTGTAATTTTGGACTTTTGGTACAAAATTGTACCAAAAAACACACATATATAAATAAAGGTGCATTTAAAGTTTGAACATTATTTGTACTTCAGACCTTTGTTTTGTTGGACAAGAAAAACTACCTTTATACCATGTGACCCACATTTGGTTTTCAACCATTGAAAATTATCAAATTTAGGGAGCAGTGGTGGCTCAGCAGTTAAGGCTCTGGGTTACTGATCAGAAGATTGTGGGTTCAAGCCCCAGCACTGCCAAGATGCCACTGTTGGGCCCTTGAGCAAGGCCCTTGACCCTATCTGCTCCAGGGGTGCTGTATCATGGCTGACCCTGCACTCTGACCCCAGCTTAGCTGGGATATGTGGGGGGGGGAAAGAATTTCTCTGTATATGTGCAGATCATGCTGCCACCTTTCTAAGTTTATTTTTTTTTTTACCTGTAGTTTTGCTCCAAAATCATAAGAGAAAATTGTCATTTTGGCTCCACTTTACAAAATAATGGGTTAGTCGGTAAATATTGATCCATGGCATTTAATATTTTGGCTTTTGTTATCATTTATGCTTAACTCTCTTCAGAAAAAGTATAAACAAAATAAAAAATTTCAGAAGGGAAGTTTCTTAAATTTGGTTGATTTGACATGGAACAATCATTCCCTATCTGTCACTCACTCAACGTTGTGTCGATGTAGTGACACTAGGGGTCACTCTTGGGAGCCCGAGACACCTCTGGTCTTTGATAAAATGCCAATGACAATTTGCGAGTGGTATTTGCATGCCACTCCCCCGGACATATTGGTATAAAAGGAGTTGGTATGCAACCACTCATTCAGATTTTCTCTTCGGAGCCGAGCGGTCATGCTCACTGAGCTGAATTCTACTGTTCATTCACCTCTGCTGGACCTGACAGCGCATTTCAGCGGCATTTCAGAGTATATTTTCTGATAGAGTATATTTTCTGATATTTTCTAAAAGAGTATATTTCTCTAAAAGAGCGGCACACACGGAACATCTTTTTAAAGACGCGTCTTTTTAAAGATGCCTTTCAAATTGTGTGTTATTCCTGGTTGCGGTCATTATCTCTCAACTTCGGATGGTCATGATCGCTGTCATTCGTGTCTGGGCGCGACCCACACGGAGGCAGCGATTGTGGATGGTTCATGTTCTCATTGCGAGAACATGACCATGGCAACGTTGCAGTCACGGCTTGCTTACATAAGAATACAAGCCACTCCAGCGGCTCCCCGCCTTCTACCTATGGGTATGAGGCCAGCACGGCTAGCACTGGGGGCGATTTGGAGACCCCAATGGGATCGCCTCCGCCGGGTATCCCCCCACGGACCTCCCATTCCCCAGCACGCTCGTCTGCCCCAGTCGGGCTTCCGGATATGTCCGCCGGCTCATCTCACGGCAAGTCTGGCCTCTTGTTCGGAGCCCGCGATGATGATGAGCAGGCTTGTCCAGTCGAACGCAGAAGCCTCAGATGGGCTCCCCGCCTCAGGGACAATTGCCCAGTCACAGGCTGATGCCGAAATGACAGACATGCTTTCCCGGGCAGCCGCGAGCGTCGGGTCAGAGTGGAACGGGCGTCCCCCTGTGGTGATTGCACCGGCTCTGTCACAGCCCGCCCCTTTGGCCCGGCCCCGGCGTGGAGCCCACCACAAAAACGGCGAGCACCTCGACACAGACCCTTCCTGCGGTTTGCATTCGAGGGTCAGGCATATCAGTACAAAGTCCTCCCTTTCGGCCTGTCCCTGCCTCCTCGCGTCTTCACAAAGGTCGCAGAGGCAGCCCTTGCCCTGTTAAGTGAGGTGGGCATTCGCATTCTCAACTATCTCGATGACTGGTTAATCCTAGCTCACTCTCGGGACATGTTGTGCACACACAGGGACTTGGTGCTCTCACACCTCAGCTGACTAGGGCTTCGGATCAACTGGGAAAAGAGCAAGCTCCTCCCGGTTCAGAGCATCTCTTTTCTCGGTTTGGAGCTGGATTCAGTCTCTTTGACAGCGCGCCTTACAAACGAGCACGCCCAGTCGGTGCTGGCCTGTTTGAAGGTGTTCAAACAGAAAACATCGGTTCCACTGAAACTTTTTCAGAGGCTCCTGGGGCATATGGCATCCTCAGCGGTAGCCACCCCGCTCGGGTTGATGCATATGAGACCGTTTCAGCACTGGCTTCAGACTTGAGTCCCGAGATGGGCATGGCGCCACGGGACACATCGCGTGGTTATCACGCCGGTCGGTCACCATCTTTTCAGCCCTTGGACCGACCTCTCGTTTCTACGGGCAGGTGTTCCCCTAGAACTGGTCTCCAGGCACGTCGTGGTCATGATGGATGCCTCCAAAACGGGCTGGGGTGCTGTTTGCAACGGGCTGTGGACGGGCCCGCGACTGCATTGGCACATCAACTGCCTCGAGTTGTTGGCAATTCTGCTCGACCTGCGGAGATTTCGGCCATTGATCCAGGGCAAGCACGTGTTAGTTCGGATAGACAACATGGCAACGGTAGCATATGTCAACCGCCAAGGCGGTCTGTGCTCTCGTTGTATGTCACAAATCGCCCGCCATCTCCTCCACTGGAGTCAGCAGCACTTCAAGTCGCTGCGAGCCACTCACATCCTGGGCAACCTCAACACTACAGTGGACGCGCTGTCACGGCAGGTTACCCTCAGGGAAGAGTGGAGACTCCACCCTCAGGTGGTCCAGCTGATTTGGAGTCAATTTGGATGGGCACAGGTGGACCTGTTCGCCTCCCAAGAATCCTCCCACTGCCCGCTCTGGTACGCCCTCACCGAGGCCCCCTTCAGCACAGACGCGCTGGCACACAGCTGGCCCCCTGGCCTGTGCAAATATTCGTTTCCCCCAGTGAGCCTACTTGCACAGACCCTGTGCAAGGTCAGGGAGGATGAGGAGCAGGTCATCCTGGTAGCACCCTACTGGCCCACCCAGATGTGATTCTCGGACCTCATGCTCCTCACAACAGCCCTCCCCTGGCGAATTCCCCTGAGGAAGGACCTTCTTTCTCAGGGACTGGGCACCATCTGGCACCCGCGACCAGACCTCTGGAATCTCCATGTCTGGCTCCTGGACGGGATGTGGAAGACCTAAGGCTAGGGCCCCCTCTACGAGGCACCTGTATGCCTTTAAGTTGTGTCTGTTCGCTAAGTGGTGTTCTTCACGACGGGAAGACCCCCAGAGATGTGCAGTCGGATCAGTGCTTTCCTTCCTGCAGGAGAGGTTGGAAGGGAGGCTGTCCCCTTCTACCTTGAAGGTGTACATTGCCGCCATAACAGCACACCACGATGCAATCGATGGTAAGTCCTTAGGGAAGCACGACCTGATCATCAGGTTCCTAAGAGGTGCCAGGAGGCTGAATCCCTCCAGTCCGTGCCTCGTTCCCTCATGGGACCTCTCTGTAGTTCTTCGGGGTCTACAGAGAGCCCCCTTTGAGCCTTTGCAGTCAGCCGAGCTTAAGGCACTCTCATTGAAGTCTGCCCTCCTGACTGCGCTCACTTCCATCAAGAGGGTAGGAGACTTGCAAGCATTCTCTGTCAGCGAAACATGCCTGGATTTCAGTCCGGGCTACTCTCACGTGATCCTGAGACCCCGACCGGGCTATGTGCCCAAGGTTCCCACGACCCCTTTTAGGGACCAAGTGGTGAACCTGCAAGCACTGCCCCAGGAGGAGGCAGACCCAGCCCTGTCGTTGCTGTGTCCGGTGCAGGCTTTACGCGTCTATTTGGATCGCACGCAGAGCTTTAGGATCTCTGAGCAGCTCTTTGTCTGCTTTGGTGCACAGCGGAAAGGAAGCGCTGTCTCCAAGCAGAGGATCGCCCACTGGCTCATTGACGCCATAACTATGGCATATCACGCCCAGGACATGCCGCACCCAGTAGGGCTACAAGCCCATTCTACTAGGGGTGTAGCTGCTTCCTGGGCCCTGGCCAGGGGTGCCTCTCTATCAGACATTTGCAGAGCAGCAGGCTGGGCAACACCCAACACCTTTGCGAGGTTCTTCAACCTCCGGGTGGAACCGGTTTCATCCCAGGTAGTGGCACGCAATACAAGTGGATAAGCCCGGGATAGCCGGCCAGGTGTATCGCTTGCACATAACACCTTCCACCCCATGCGATATATATCTTCCGCTAATTCATTTCCCTGTTGGCAAACTGTGTCTTCCTTGGGCAGAGCCCCTCTGCCCCAGTCTCCATGTTTGTAGTAACTCCTCTCCCGTTGGGTAGGATCTACCTTGAAGACTCTCCACATGGTCGGAAAGACCATGTGACATATTCTTCCACTTAAATATCCCCCCCTCTCTTTGGGCAAGGTGTGGTCTCCGCGGTGTCTTCCCCTTCGGAGGGACACCCCCCGACTAGACCCGGCGGCCCAGTTGGATAATCCCCCTTCTTTTTTAGGGAGTGGAAAAAGAGAAGGGGAAAAGAGGCCACGACTGGGTTAGCCTGTCTCTATCTTTTGGGTAGTCGACTTGTCCCCAAAGGGCCATTCGACAGTCATAACTATGTTGGGGGAGGTTACGTGTCGACCTGGTGTGCTGGCAATGAGGCACACAGTAGTCTGCCCACCACACACCGCCAGTTCATGTAACACATTTCAGCCAGTTGTGGCGTTTCGTATAGGGACCCCTAGTGTCACTACATCGACACAACGTCGAGTGAGTGACAGACAGGGAATGTCATGGTTACTTGTGTAACCTCCATTCCCTGATGGAGGGAACGAGACATTGTGTCCCTCCTGCCACAACACTGAACTACCCGCTGAAATGGCCTTGTCTCGGCTCCTCAGCATAACAACTGAATGAGTGGTTGAATACCAGCTCCTTTTATACCCGTATGTCTGGGGGAGTGGCATGCAAATACCACTCGCCAATTTTCATTGGCCTTTTATCAAAGACCAGAGGTGTCTCGGGCTCCCAAGAGTGACCCCTAGTGTCACTACATCGACACAACGTCTCGTTCCCTCCATCAAGGAACGGAGGTTACACAAGTAACTAGGATGTATTGGCTATTGGTAAATGTTAATAGCCAAATAACTAGTAAGGCATTGTTTTAAGCTATTGTTATTGGTAATGTAGCCTTTTTAAAATCTTCCCGATAGTTAGTGCAGTAGTTTAATTCCAGTTTCCATTATTGCCATAAAAATGGTTACAACAATAATAGCAAGTGACGATAGATTTCAAAAAGTGTTACCATTGGGATACATGGAGATGGTCATGAGGGTGAACTTGTCCTTCAGCAGGCATGTCCTGTTAAAAGGCCTCAAAAGTGGGTGTTGGTGATGTTTTAGGAGGGGAGTACTCCTCCACAATCCACTGCAGATTCATTTGCTGGAATGAAACACCCACTTTCCACCATCCAATTCCAGATTAATTAAATCAAGTCCCACCCTACATTTTATTCTTATTGAATACCTCTCACTCGGCATGACATCAAATTATGGAAGCATGCAACAGTTTGTGAACAGTGTTTCATGTTGACTGATATTTAGCAGTGGAGTGGAGCATGATCTGGTGTATATATACTGGTACTGAGCATATCATTTCTTTGTCACTGTAGTGTGAAATCTGGCGTTGACCATTTTAAATCAAGTCGGCATGTGGAATCAATGAACGATTACAACAAAGCCTTCGAAATCGACACCAACAATGTGGAAGCACTTGTGGCACGTGGAGCACTGTAAGTCTCAAAAACATGTTAAAATAAAGAGTAATGTTTGCCTGCTTGTTTATGCTTCTGCCACATGCTCCATAATTACTTAAGCAGTTCCATGCTTTATTGTAGATATGCCACTAAATGAAGCTTGGTGAAAGCTATTGATTACACAGAAACTCTAAAAAATATCTCTGCCAGACGCTAGTGGAGTGAGCAGGACAGTACGTCGTTAATGTTCTTCAATGAAAACACAAAGTTGTACTCATAAATAGTGTGCGAACCCTTTGGAATTAGCTGGTTTTCTGCATTAATTGGTCATAAAATGTGATCTCATCTTCATCAAAGTCACCAGTATAGACAAACAATGCGTTTAAGCTAACAAAACAAACAATTTTAATTTTTTATGTCTTTATTGAATGCATCCCATTAAACATTCACAGTGCTGTGGAAAAAGTAAGTGGTTACCTCAACCAAGCATTTCCGGTAGCTGCGGATTAGACCTGCACAATGTTCAGAAGGAATTTTGGACCATTCTTCCTTGCAAAACTGCTACAGCTCAGCCATATTTTTAGGATGTCTGGTGTGAATGGCTTTCTTTAGGTCATTCCACAGCATCTATATTGGGTTAAGGTTTGGGCTCTGACTGGGCCACTCCTAAACGGATTTTCTTTTTTTTTTAAGCCATTCTGTAGTGGATGTACTTCAATGTTTAGGGTCATTGTCCTGTTGCATCACCCAACATCTACTGAGCATCAGCTGGAACACAACCACCCTGATATTATCCTGTAGGATATCTTGATAAACTTGGGAATTCATTTTTCTCTCGATGATGGCAAGCGGTCCAGGCCTCAAAGCAGCAAGGCAGCCCCAAATCATAATGCTTCCTCCACCATACTTCACCGTTGGGATGATGTTTTCATGTTGGTATGCAGTGCCCTATTTATGCCATACATAGTGCTGCGTGTTCTACCCAAACAATTCAACCGTAGCGTTATGTCAAGGTGGTCTTTGGCAATCTTCAGGCATACAGCAGTGTTTTTTTGGAAAGCAGCAGCTTCCTTCGTGGTGTCCTGCCATGGACACCATGGCTGTTTAATGTTTTCCATATAGAAGACTCATGAACAGATATGTTAAACAGTTCTAATGAGTCTTTAACTGTCACTCTAATGATATAACTGTTCTTTTACCCCATTGAGCATTCTGTGGTACGCCCTTTGATTCATCTTGACTGGACTGCCACTTCTAGGGTGAGTAGTCACAGTACTAAATCTTTTCCATTTAAAGACAATTTTTATTAATGTGGACAGATGAATATCTAAGCTCTTCAAGGTAACTTTGTAACCCTTTACAGCTTTATGTAAAGCAATGATTCTTGATCATAGTTCTTCTGAGATCACTTTTTTTGTGAGGCATGCTTCACGTCTGCAGATGCTTCTTGTGAATAGCAAACTCAAAATTTTCAGTGTTTTTTATAAGTCAGAGTAGCTCTAACGCACACCTCCAATCTCGTTTCATTAATTCAATGCCAGGTTTGCCAGCTCCTTACTCTAATTAGCTTTTTTTTTTTTTATGTCATTAGCCAAGGGGTTCACATACTTTTTCCAGCCTACACTGTGAATGTTTGAATGATGTATTCAATATGTACAAGAACAATACAATCATTTGTGTGTTATTAGTTAAAACAGATTTTGTTTGTTCATTATTGTAACTTACTGTAGATGAAGATCAAACCAGATTTTAAGACAATTTTATACATAAATGCAGGTAATTCCAAAAGGTTCACATACTTTTTCTTGCCACTGTATGAGCCATGAAACCCAGAAATAAAGCAAAAAGCAACAAGACATTGTGATTACATCACTATAACACATTTAACACATGGTTTCATAAAACATAAAATCAGTGAAAATGAAAGGTAGTACCATGGAGAAATACTGTGATGTACAGTATAAATATTTTAAATAAAATTGAATTTCTCAAGTTGCAGTAATAATAATATCATTATGACCATCTTTTTTCACATTGTGCTAATGAGAATTGGGGGGGGGGGGGGGGCAGTCGTAACTTGTGAAAAATGTCACAAGTAAAAATCGTAATGGCCATAAAAAGAGAATTTATAATTTACCTGTTTCTTTTCATTTTGAATTAAAATAGGACCAAGACATTTTCTTGACAGGTTTCGTAAGAATCACCTAATGCATTTTTTATTTTTCGTGTAGACTTGAGGAAGAAGAAAAGTTGGTCACTGCTGAGGGTCTCTATAAAAGAGCCATAGTGTTAGATGACATGTTTCAAGAGGCGACAGAGGCTCTGGAGAAACTTCAGATACAGATCCAGGTGAGCTGGATAAACCTGCCTGTCATAACCACAAAATTTGGCTGCCATAGCAGATTGAATCAGAAACATAGTTTCTGGTATTTCAGGTAGGTTATATAGTATGTGTAAGGGACTGTTTACAAATCAAGACTTCATTGTTTTCGTGTTATTTAATACTTTCATCCAAATGTAATTTTTTCAGTGATAAAAATCTCCTAACCAAGTTTAATATGCAGAGACAGCTATAAGTAATGTACTTGTAGGCTGATAGATTTATTTGAGCATCTCAACCAGCCCGTCACAGCAACATTAGCTTAACCATGGTATGAGTTTGGGGGTGGGGCTTTTTGTTTTGCCAACCAATAACAGACAGGGGACTGTTTGGGAAAATGTGTTTGAAATGTGTTTTTTTTATTATTTATTTATTTAATTCAGACTGTTAATGGTAGTGGCGCTGAAATTACACACTTTAGCTTTAATATATAAATGGATCAGCATTTAGAGCATTGAAGTTCTGATGAAGTATTTTTGTCATTTATGTGTCTCTCTGATCTTGGACCTGTATAACCGACTGATGGGACCTTCAACCCTGATTGCACAGGGTTGACATTTATGCTTGAGAACATAATCCCACCACCATTGGTTTTTATTCTGTTCCTGGTTCTACTGGTAACTACATTTTGTTATCATTGCTAAATATGAAATGTTTTCTCACATTTTATCATCGCTTAACATCCTGATGCTGAATACTTTGTCTGATCTGTGAAAACGGCACTTGTGCGAAATTGTTTTGTGTGTGATGCAATTTCAACGCCATGCAACAATCACTGCATGCATGCGTGATCAATCTCCTGCAAATTATTCCAATTTTACATTTCCAATGCTTTAAAGAAATTGCTTAAATTGAAAGAACTGGATCCTGCCAGAGATCAGGAAAAAGATTTAAGCAGCAATCCGTAAATTACGAAGGTAGCACGTTGTCTAAAAGCAGCTGCTTAAAGACTGCATGAAATGGCTTGATGAGTGCGGTTTCCTTTTCTGTGTTGACATATTTCCTGTTGTAACAGGAAGATGGGGAGCTGAATCAGCTGATCAGAGCGAGATAAAGGGGAGCCAGAGACACTAGTTCGAGGGAGTGAGAGACACACACGGCCGCGTTGTGTGTGTGTCCTTATGTTTTATGTTGGTTTAAGTTTATGTATACCATTAAATTTATGTTGACTGTTCAGCCAGTTCCCGCTTCCTCCTTGCCCATCCTTACACTGTTACAGTGATGCTGAAACCTGGGAGGGAGGAGGGATGTGCTGTTGTGGAGTCCTTGCCACTGCCATCCACCAGGGGAGCAGCCGCGGCCGTCTGCCTGGGGATGGAGGGGTTGCTGCAGGCCGCCGTGAGCCGGAGGAACTGCTGCTGTCCACTGAAGAAGGGGAGGAGCAGTTCCGTCCACCAGGGGCCGGAGGACTCGCTGCCGTCCACCGGAGGAGAAACGAACTGGCATCCACCAGAGGGCGGAGGAGCGGTTGAGGACCGGGCGTCGGCGAGCAAGTTCTTCTCTCTCTCTCTCCTCTTGCTCGCTCTCTCTCTGTCTACGTCTCCACTCGCCCTTTCCCTCTCCCCACACCTCCCCTCATCTCTCCCCCAATTTCCCAGGAGGTGGGGTGGACCACCGGCTGACCGAACGGCCGGAAGGGCAGTGTCTCCCCTCTAGAGATGGGAGGGGGAGTTAGTCAGACCGGTGGCATCCTGGCCTGAATTGGGCGGGAGAGGAGTGTGAGGAGGAGGAGGGCGTGGCTGGGCCGTGAGGCTGCACGGACAGTGCTGAATCAGCTGATCAGTGGGAGAGCGAGATAAAGATAAAAAAAGGAGCTTGCTGCCAATTTTATGGACATTTTCTGTAAGATTGCAGAATATGAGAGGGGGAAAAAGCAGAAAAAATAAGTGTGGCTCCATAGTTTTGTTTTTTTCTTATCGATTTCTCAGTTATGGTTACAGTTAAATGCTTTTATTACTAGTACTAGCAGGTTTGAATCACAAGTCTAGTGATCTAAAATGCAGATTATACTGTATGGTAGATTATGATAGTGATGAACTGCTTCAGATTATCAAAATGTTTTTAATAACTTCAGATTTTCATCGGTTTTTATTTTGTCTCTAAAAACTGCTTAAAAATGCATAATAGCCAAATTTGTGATGGGAATGTTGTCACAGTATTATAAATTGCATTCAGTGTCATGTTATGTCAAAATAAACAAATGTAATGGAAAAGACAGTGCTCTTTTGGGGTTTTTGGTTTGCATTTTCTGTAGGGATGTATAAATTCAATTATAATTACATACCTCGGGTCTTCACATTTACATTAACATTTATTCATTTAGCAGACGCTTTTACTCAAAGCAACTTACAAAATGAGGAAGGATACATCATAAGCGATTCATCTTAAGGAGATAGTAACATGAAAAGTTCTGCATTAATAGGCCCTTTCCCACCTACAGTCCTGGTACTTTTCCTTTAGTAACTTTCATACGAAGAATGGGACACCCGAGGAGTCTTTTCCCCTTTTTGCATTCGCATTCACAAAAGTTACCGCCATTGTGACATCATCAAGTATCGAGCATTTTTCTTCTGATGTGGTTGGCACGTGCGATTAAATAGCAACAACAACAAGAACAAAATCAACAACATCGACAGAGGACACCAGGACTGGATCTACATTCTACACTTTTGTAAGGGTTGTTTTACATGAGTTTTGGCTGCATCTGAAAATGTAAGCAGCTGCCTAATCAGTTAATGGATTAAACAACTGCATTTTCAATTAATGGAACTCTTAAGGATCTGGTCACAGAACAGTTAAAAAAGCACCTTATTTCATCCTGCCTCCTTATACAGCCCCAGAAGGCAGCATTTTGCAGTTTTCGGATGCAGTTTGTGTCTTCAGGTTATGGTTTTAGACTGGGCACGAGAGCCGTGTGTGCGGAGCTCCGGGCTGCTGCAGCCGGGGTGAGAGATGAGACGAGCGGTCAGACTATCACTCAGCACTCACTGAATTTAGTGGGCAACATGTTGAAAATTGTCATGTGTATTTTGTTGATTCATGTCTTTTATTTTGAAAAGTTTAGTTCCTGTTCCCTTGTCATGTGATTTCGTGTTTTCCCTCCATGTTCATGTGTCATGTTTTCAATGGTTTATTGTTTAATTAGCTTGTTATCAGTTCTGTTTTTCATTGGTTTATGTTCTCCCATGTCTTATATTTAAGCCCTCATGTTTTCCATTGTCCCTTGTCAAGTATTGAATGTGAAAGTGTATATTTATAGTCAAGTCATGTTTATAGTCAAGTCATAGTCAAGTTCATGTTCATGTTTATGTTTTATATTCTTCTTGTTGTTGCCATGGGCTGTTCTCACTGCTACCATCAGGCGGGCGGTATCGCAACATCAGGACATGCACCAGCCGACTACATGACAGCTTCTTCCCCCAATGCAATCAGACTTTTGAACTCTTGATCTCTCACGATCAAATACATCAGCATTGCACTTTATTACTCTTATTATCTCACATCGGACTGTCATAAATTATATTCTCTCTTAACAACGCACTGGCAACTTACTATCAACCGACAGCCTGAATGTCAATACAGTACAATACAACCTACTGTATATTTTATATTTTATATACACTATATATACTATTTTGATTGTATAATGTGTATTCTATATTGTGTGTATTGTATGTTATTATTTGTATATTGTGTGTAATTATGTGTATATTAGATTTTAAATTGTGTTGTGTAAATCTGATGTTTATTGTAAATTGGTATATGTCTCATCACTGTCACGACTACTATGTTGATCGGAACTGCACCCAAGAATTTCACATACTATTGCACTTGTGTACATGGTTGTGTGACAATAAAAGTGATTTGATTTGATTTTGATTTGATTTGTTTCACATTTGTAGTTAGGGTTACTGGTTATCACGTTTGTAAATAAACTGCACTTGGGTTCTCTACACTTCATCATCGTCATCGTCCTCTTCATCATCACTGCCAGCAGCCAGCACACGTTACAGAATACTTGTAAGACAGAACCATGAACCCAGCAGTTTTACTTCTGCGCCTACATCAGGGGAATCGTCCCCTGGAGGACTATGTTGAGGACTTCTGCGGTCTAGCCTGCCAGGTGGACTTTAATGAGGTTGCCCTCAAAGACTGTTTTAGATTTAGACTGAATGAGTCCATTTATTTTTTGATGCCTGGTGTATCTCAATATATCAACCTCGCCTTACAGATCATTGGTTCCACGTTCACTGTGGGGGAGGCGGATGCCGAGCCAGAGTTCCACGACATGGCCGCCACCGAGCTGGCGTTCCATGACATGGCCGCCACCGAGCTAGCGTTCCACGACATGGCCGCCACCGTGCCAACGTTCCACGACATGGCTGCCGCCGAGCCAGCGTTCCACGTCATGGCCACCAAGCCAGAATTCCTCGTCATGGTCGCTGAGCTAGCACCATTTTTTGCTCCATGCCATGTCACAGCAACGCCTCAGCCTGCTTCATGTCATGTCACAGCAATGTCTCAGCCTGCTCCATGCCACGTCACAGCAACGCCTCAGCCTGCGCCATGCCATGTCACAGCAACGCATCAGCCTGCTCCATGCCACGTCACAGCAATGCCTCAGCCTGCTCCATGCCACGTCACAGCAACGCCTCCAGCACCGCCTTGGTCCTCCCTGCCATCGGCTCCACCCTGGCCCTTCGAGTCTTTGGCTACTCTCCGGGCACCAAGCTCCATGGCTCCACCCCTCGAGCCTCTCATGGCTCCACCCCCCACAGACTCTGCCCTGGTCACATGCCCCATGCCTCAAGACACCCCTGATAGTTCCTGTTCCCTTGTCATGTGATTTCATGTTTTCCCTCCATGTTCATGTGTTATGTTTTCATTGGTTTGTTTAATTAGCTTGTTATCAGTTATGTTTGTTCATTGATTAATGTTCTCCCAAAAGAATAATCATGATGGCGCCACGGATGGCCGCCTCGGTGTGGAGCGCTTCTATTGTTTTGTTATTTTTGTTTGTTTGTCTTGTGTTTAGTAATCTTTTTTCAGTCAGTTTTACCAGAGACGAACTGCTGAACATTCGACAGCATACACCAGTCAATCTTTTCTCGGATTTTGAATATTTGGACGTTTTGTTTGACATTTTAGTCGGAGGCATGGCTGTGTTGTTTAAACGCACTATGAGACGCAGGCGAGGGAGACGATCAGGCACGCTGGTCAAACTCCGTCGTTCGATGTGGTAATCCATAAATCACTTTATTTCCTGTATAGTCACACATCCTCAGCTGCGAAAGCGAGGAAAAGTACTAGTCCCGGGGAGAAGCACCTAAAACTGGCTCTAGTACCTGCAGTGGGAAAGGGCCTATAGAGTTTCCATTGTATTAGAAAAGCATGAGCCAACACAGAGATTAGAGTGGAATTTTTGTTTTAAAAGTTGTGTCTTTAGCCATTTTTGAAGACAGAGAGGGAGTCTGCTTCACAGATGGTATTGGGAAGGTCATTCCACCATCAAGGAATAGTGTAGTTGAAAGTGTGGGAAAGTGATTTGGTTCCTCTTTGTGGTGGTATCACAAGATGCCACTCATTTGCAGATCCACAACAGGGAGACATTCATTCTCTTAAGTTCTTTGAAGACCACCCGTGCTGCTGCATTCATAATAATTTGCAGAGGCCTGATTGCGCATGCAGAAAGGCTGGCTAAAAGAGTATTACAGTAATCCAGTCAAGATATGGCAAGAGACTGAACAAGAAGTTGTGTAGCATGTACAGAGTGGAAGGGTCTTATGTTATAGAGTGTAAATCAACATAATCGGGTTTGTGGCAGCGGGGGCATGGTCAAGCATCTCTCCGGAGAGAGAAAGCGGTAAGGGCGCTTACTCCTGAGCTAAATTATGTCTAACACCTGTCTCTAATTTCAGTGAGCACGGGGAGAGCGGCATAAAGAGAGCGACACAACGCTCAGGGAGAGAGACTGGATATGACAGAGCTGAGCCAGAGTGTCCATTCCTGAGTAGTGGAAGTTATTTGTAGAAGCAGTGTGTGTGTTAGTGTGGATAGAGTGTATGAACGTAACTGTAAAGTGGTGTCGAGGAAGAGGGGAAATAAAAGCGTCACCTGAAAAAGGAAACCTGCTTCTCGCGTCTTCTGTTACACTGGTGCTGAAACCCGGGAACTTGAAGTTTGGGTCGAAGATGGATGGAGGTCGTCCCGTAGAGTCCTCCCAGTTGGCGGAGATCCGCCAAGCCCTCGCCAGCCTACATCGGAACCACCAACAAACGCTGCTTGAGCTCTGACAAGATCAAGACCGCCGGTTTGTCGAGCTCATGCATGCTCAAGCCGAGGACCGGCAGGCGATCCGGAGCCTCCTCAGCCAGGGGGCATCCTCAGCCGCGACCCCGGACACACCCACGCCGTTACCCCCGCCAGCATTACAGAAAATGGGGGCGGCGGACGACCCCGAGGCTTTCCTGGATTTGTTTGAGCAGACCGCTGAGATCTGGGGCTGGCCGCTCGGCCAATGGGCAGCGCAACTGATCCCACTACTGTCCGGGGAAGCCCAGCTCGCGGCTCAACAACTGCCAGCGTCGAGCCTCCTGGCCTACGGAGATCTAAAAAAAGCCATCTTGCAACGGGTTGGTCGCACTCCGGAGGAAAGTCGTCAACTCTTCCGGAGCTTGAAGTTGGAAAGCTCTGACCGCCCGTTTGCCTTTGCCCAGCGGCTCCGTGACGCCTGCCGAAGATGGCTGTTAGCGGGGGATTGCGACGTCCAGGAAATTATCGACCAGGTGGTACTGGAACAGTTCATAGTTCGACTGCCAAAAGGAACGGCGGAGTGGGTCCAGTGCCACCGCCCAGCGTCGTTGGAGGAAGCTATCCGACTTGCGGAGGACCACATGGCGGCGATCCCGAGGACAGAAGATCCCTCCTACCTTCTCTCTCCTCCCTCTGTTTCTTCCCCCTCCCCTCTCTCTCTCTCGTCTGCTCTCTCTCCAGGTCCCGTTCCTACCCCACGCAGACGAGGAGGAACCCAGCCCCTGAGACCAGTTCCCCGGGTGTGGGAGGTGACACCTTCCCCTATTCCAGTGCCCCGCCGCTCTCCCCCTCGGGGGGGGCGCCCGCCGACGCAAGTGCGGGCGTGGCGCCTGGGCCGGCCTGCTGGAGGTGCGGAGACCCGAGCCACTTCCGAGATCAGTGCCCTCTGATGGAGCTGGGGACGGTGGTGCGGGTCTCTGACCTCCCACAGGCTGCCCCCGACCGGGCCGGAGCGTACCGGATACCGGTAAGTGTCAAGGGGGGTACTCACCAAGCGTTGGTGGATACCGGGTGTAATCAAACCACTATCCACCAACGCCTGGTTCAACCCGAGGCATTGGTCACATCCAAAACGGTGAAGGTGAAGTGTGTATACGGGGATATTCACAAGTATCCAGTGGTGACCCTGACAATTAAATTTCGGGGGAAAAAGCATAGAGTGGAGGCTGCGGTTAGTTCCCGCCTCACCCATCCGCTGATTTTGGGGACTGATTGGCCTGATTTTAAAGCTTTATTAAAGGGAATTTGTGCAGATGGGTCCTGTGTGAGAATAGGGAGATGTGTGATGTGCGATGCTCTGGCAGGGGAGGCGGAGCCGGGGCCGTCCTCGACAGCTCCACGTCATGATGACGAGAGAGGGGGAGAGGCTGCGTCCCCTCCCCTTCTCAGGGAATTCCCTGAGGGGGATTTCCCTTTGGAGCAGTCGCGAGACGAAACCCTCAAACACGCCTTTGACCAAGTGAGAGTTATCGATGGTCAACGACTCCAGCCTGACATCGCACTTTCATATCCCTATTTTGCAATTATAAATGAGCGGTTGTATCGAGTGACACAGGACACTCGAACCAAAGAGGATACAACCTAACTTTTGATCCCAAGGAGCCGTCGGGAAATGGTATTCCAGACGGCTCATTATAATCCTATGGCAGGTCACCTAGGAGAAAGGAAAACACTGAACCGTCTAATAGCCCGTTTCTATTGGCCGGGCATTGGCGGCGATGTCCGCAGGTGGTGTGCGGCATGCCGCGAATGCCAGCTGGTTAACCCACCGGCCACCCCAAAAGCGCCATTGCGCCCTCTCCCTTTGATCGAGGTCCCCTTTGAGAGAATTGGAATGGACCTCGTCGGGCCATTAGAACGGTCAGCACGCGGACATCGCTTTGTATTGGTCCTAGTGGACTATGCAACGTGATATCCGGAAGCAGTGCCTCTTCGCAACATCTCAGCACACAGTGTTGCGGAGGCGCTCTTCAAAATAATCTCCCGGGTGGGGATTCCGAAAGAAATCCTCTCCGATCAAGGCACAACGTTTATGTCACGGACACTACGCGAACTGTACGAGTTATTAAATATTAAATCGATTCGCACCAGTGTATACCATCCTCAAACGGATGGCCTGGTGGAACGATTTAATAAAACCCTCAAAAACATGATTCGTAAGTTCGTGCACGATGATTCTAGAAATTGGGATAAATGGCTCGACCCCCTGTTATTTGCAGTACGAGAGGTCCCGCAAGCCTCCACTGGCTTCTCCCCATTCGAGCTGCTGTATGGGCGACGCCCTCGCGGCATGCTTGATGTATTGCGAGAAGCCTGGGAGGAAGGACCTTCGAACAGTAAAAATGAAATTCAGTACGTTCTTGATCTTAGAGCAAAACTCCACACCTTGGGGCAACTAACACAGGAGAATTTGCTCCAAGCTCAAGAACGACAGCGCCGACTGTATGACAGGGGAACTCAGCTAAGGGAATTTGCACCGGGAGATAAAGTGCTTGTATTGCTTCCCACATCGAGCTCTAAATTACTCGCCAAGTGGCAAGGACCCTTTGAGGTCACACGACGAGTGGGAGATCTCGATTATGAGGTTAAACGATCCGATAGAGGGGACGCACGTCAAATATACCACCTCAATCTCCTAAAATTGTGGAGGGAGGCGGTCCCCGTGACGTTGGCTATGGTGGTTCCCGAGAAGGCAGAGCTCGGACCGGAGGTGAGCTCAAAACGTAAACAGTTCACCCCGGTCACTTGCGGAGACCACCTCTCACCGAGCCAACTCGCGGAGGTTGCCAGGTTGCAACAGGAGTTTGCAGATGTGTTTTCCCCTCTACCGGGACGTACAAACCTCATCCATCACCACATCGAGACCAAGCCGGGGGTGGTGGTACTTAGCCGCCCCTATCGACTACCCGAACACAAAAAGAAAATTGTTCGGGAGGAATTGGATGCAATGCTCGATATGGGGGTAATAGAAGAATCCCACAGTGATTGGTCTAGCCCAGTTGTTCTAGTGCCTAAGAGCGACGGGTCTGTGTGATTCTGTGTGGATTATAGAAAAGTCAACGCGGTGTCTAAATTTGATGCATATCCAATGCCTCGTGTTGATGAGTTGCTCGATCGGTTGGGCACTGCTCGTTTTTATTCGACATTGGATTTGACGAAGGGTTATTGGCAGATCCCCTTGACACCAATTTCCCGTGAGAAAACCGCCTTCTCCACACTGTTTGGATTACACCAATTTGTGACACTTCCGTTCGGTTTGTTTGGGGCCCCGGCTACGTTTCAGCGTCTCATGGACCGAATCCTCAGGCCGCATTCAGCTTACGCCGCTGCCTATTTAGATGACATCATCATTTATAGCAGTGATTGGCAGCGGCATATGCAACACCTGAGGGCGGTTCTGAGATCGCTGCGCCGAGCGGGGCTCACAGCGAACCCGAAGAAGTGTGCGATTGGGCGGGTGGAGGTACGGTATCTGGGGTTCCACTTGGGCCACGGGCAGGTGCGTCCCCAAATTGACAAGACAGCGGCGATTGCGACCTGCCCGAGACCCAAGACCAAAAAGGGGGTGAGACAGTTCCTGGGGCTGGCTGGCTATTATAGGAGGTTTGTGCCTAACTATTCGGACGTCACCAGCCCGCTGACTGATCTCACTAAAAAGGGAGCTCCAGATCCGGTCCAGTGGACGGAGCAGTGTCAACAGGCATTCACGCAAGTTAAAGCCGCACTTTGCGGGGGGCCGCTGTTACATTCACCTGACTTCTCTCTCCCTTTTGTTTTACAGACAGATGCTTCAGACAGGGGGCTGGGGGCTGTGCTCTCACAGGTGGTGGGGGGGGAGGAGCACCCGGTGCTGTACATTAGCCGTTAGCTCTCGTTAAGGGAAACTAAGTACAGCACCGTGGAAAAGGAGTGTCTCGCCATCAAGTGGGCGGTCCTCACTCCAATACTACCTGTTGGGGCGGGCCTTCACCCTCTGCTCGGATCACGCCCCACTCCAGTGGCTCCACCGCATGAAAGATACTAACGCCCGGATCACCCGTTGGTATCTGGCTCTTCAGCCGTTTAAGTTTAAGGTGGTCCACAGACCGGGGGCGCAGATGGCTGTCGCCGACTTCCTTTCCAGGAATGGGGGGGGAGTGGTAGGCAGGCCGGATGTCGCCCCGGCCTGAGTCGGGCGGTGGGGATATGTGGCAGAGGGGGTATGGTCAAGCATCTCTCCGGAGAGAGAAAGCGGTAAGGGCGCTTACTCCTGAGCTAAATTATGTCTAACACCTGTCTCTAATTTCAGTGAGCACGGGGAGAGCGGCATAAAGAGAGCGACACAACGCTCAGGGAGAGAGACTGGATATGACAGAGCTGAGCCAGAGTGTCCATTCCTGAGTAGTGGAAGTTATTTGTAGAAGCAGTGTGTGTGTTAGTGTGGATAGAGTGTATGAACGTAACTGTAAAGTGGTGTCGAGGAAGAGGGGAAATAAAAGCGTCACCTGAAAAAGGAAAACTGCTTCTCGCGTCTTCTGTTACAGGGTTGTTTTTGAGTTGTGGTTGGTAAAGTTGAGCTGGTCATCGATGGTTACCCCCAAGTTTCTGACCGTTTTGGATGGTGTTATTGAAGATGAACCCAGCTGAAGAGTGATGTTGTGCTCAACAGCTGGGTTGGTTGGAAAGACGAGGAGCAAGGTCTTCTCTAGGTTGAGTTTAAAGTGGTGTGGCATGGGCGGGCGTGGTCATATGTCAGTCTGAGGGAGAGGGAGAGCAGTAAGGCTTGTCACCTGGGCCATAATTATCTCTAACACCTGTCTATCATTATAGTGATGGCGGAGGGAGACCTGAAAAGGCACGCCAGAGCGTCAGAGTGAAGAGAGAGACCAGAGCCATATCCTGAAGCTATTTTGAGAGACAGGTGTTAGAGATAATTATGGCCCAGGTGACTAGCCTTACAGCTCTCCCTCTCCCGCAGACCGACACATGACCAAGCCCCCCATGCCACAGGTGGTATTCCTTTATCCAGGCCGAGATGACTGTCTGCCTGCCATGGGGTCATCAGGCTGGAAAGACAAGTAGAGCTGCATGTAACCAGCATAGCAGTGGTAAGAAAACCTTTGTGCCTGAATGATGGGTCCCAGAGATGTTGTGTATATAGAGAAGAGGAGTGGGCCAAGCACTGAGCCCTGAGGTACCCCAGTAAGTAGCTGCTGTGACTAGGACACCCCACCTCTCCAGGCTACCTTGAGAGTCCTACTTGAGAGATAGGACTTGAACCAGCAGAACACAGTTTCTGTGATACCCAGAGTAGAGAGGGTGGACAGTTGGATCTGATGGTTGACTGCAGGTTCTTTAGGTCCAGCAGAATGAGGACAGATGATCTGGTGCCAGCTCTTGTCTGTCTCAGGGATTCGGTGATAGACAGCAGAGTAGTAACGGTGGAATGTCGACTTTTGAAGCCTGACTGATTGTTGTCTAGCAGCTTGTTCTGTGATAGAAAGACAGAGATCTGATTGAACACAACCCTTTTGAGTGTTTTCACTATGAATGTGAATGGTCTGTAATTTTCTACTTGTATTCGATTAAGGGCAGGTTTTTTAAGCAGTGGAGTTACTCAAGCCTGCGAAATGCATTGGGATCTTTGGAGACTGTTTTTGGACTGTGGGGGAAAACGGAGCACCCAGAGGAAACCCAAGCGAACATGGTGAGAATATGAAAAATCCACCCTGAAAGGCCCTGGGTGAGCCCGGACTCAAACTCGGACTTTCTCGCTGTGAGTGCTTATTGTTATTTCCAGGACTGTAAAAGTCATTATATAGTCAATATATGTGTTTTTTATTTATACTCCGCTCTAAAATATCAACTAGAAAATGACCTTTGTGAGTGTAGGAAAACACTCATTTTTTGATCTTATTCTATCAATTTCTATTGTACATCAGTGTTTATTTCAGTTCTCAACAACACAGTTAGCACTGATTCTCACCTGTGTGCATGCAGGTTTGCTTGCTTACTAAATGTATTTGCTGTCTTATTTGGTAAGTCAGATCTCAACTATTACAAATAACATCACTCGCTAAATCAGTGAAAACCTGGTAGAACAAGATTGATTTAAATAAAGTGATTATTTCACATTTCACACATTTATTTGACTGCAATACTGCCATTGTACATATATCCAAAATGTCACTTTAAGTACTGTGTGTGTAGTCCATCAGAGGGCAGTGTAACACTGGGGCTTCCACTGTCCTTTTGAGTTTTGTTGGTCTCTTATAATATTGTACTCCCACAAGCCATTACATAAACAGATTGATGATCAAATAGTTTCAAGATATAACATTAATGAATTGAATTTTATGAAACTATTCTGCTTAAATAGTCTTTCATTATTTATATTTATTTGCTCATGAATCTGCACTGTGAAACCAACTGTGCATTTTAATAAATGGATTTAGTCATAATCACTCAATGTAATAATTTTTTCCAGTTTGGTCAAATTTATCTTCATAATAACTTATTTTGATTATGCTTAACTAAAATGAAATGTTTTAAAGCCTAATGTATTCATTAAGTTAAAACACATTTTGTAAGATTTTACTTAATTATAAATACATAAAATTGTCTATGAATTAGAAGTACCGAATAATTGTGTTGAGCAAGTTGCACTTTCATTGCATCAGTGTATGTCAGAAATAAAACCAGTAAGAACTCATTTTAAGTCATTTGGGTTTGCATACATGAACCGATTACTTTTAACATGCAACAACTGCAGTAGATTACCGATGTTTGAGGCCATGAATTATTAAACCTGTACATTTTTGTTTTGCAGAAAAATCCTTTATCCAAGGACCATTAAGCGATTGTGTTGTCTTTAAACAGTGGCCACATAAATAATGTGGGTAATTAAGCCACACTTAAAATGTATTTAAAAATGTCTTTGCATTAAGCAGTATGACATAATATACAAAGCACATGGCATCTTCATATAAACTTACTGTATTTTGTGTTTTTTTTTTAAAAGTGCAGATTACTAAATATTTCTTTGTTTTAACTCAGAATGTTTCTTTGTCTTTAACTTTTTAAAATTCTAAATGTTTCTGTATTTCTAAGTTTAAATTTAAATGTTGAATCCCAAGTTTTCGATGTGGACATTTGGATCCCAAAAAACATTTGTTGGTCTAGGAAAAAATATCCCTGTGAAAGACCAACATAGTCTCATTACAGCTGTAATAATTATTATGAAAAGTTTTTATGAAAAGGTACAACTTTTACACCAAGCAATCTACAAAAAGAATTTCAAATCGATACAATAATGGGCATCAAATATTAGTTAGTCTCCTATCCAACACTTTATTTAAGAAAAGAAACATCTGTGAACACATTTGGTTACTTTTTCCATTTTTATTTCTGCAATACAAATGACTGATATATGTCAATATCCTGTTATATGCTTCCCTCATCTCATTCCAAACCCTTGTTTTCTTTCCTCCGAGATACACAAAAGTTATTTTCGTATTACAATTGTGGTTTAGGGTTTGGGTAAAGGGATTAAAATGTATGTTTAGGTTTATGTTTGGGTTAGGGGTTATAAATAAAAAAATAAAATAAAATAAAAATAGCTCTTTGGCTTAACTTGATTTAATCATGGACAATGGCTCCACGTATTTGAACTGAATTTTAGTTTTTTGCTGTTGTTTTTTTTTTTTTTTTTGCTTAAAATTACTATGTACTCTAAACACAAACACTTCATGTAGAAAGAACTTAGTTAAATTGGGAAAACCCAATACAATTAGATGTGTCAGTGTAACTCAATTCCCTTTTATTTTCTTTATGTAATAACTAGGGAAAGTAAATTTAGCATGCTGAATACATGCTGGTTGGAAGCACAACAGATTGTAGTTTAATAACTACGTTATGGTTAACATAGTATTTGCTCAATGAAGCAAGCAATCAATTTAATATGTGATAGCTACCTATCCTCATCTTTAGCTTAAGCTCCACTCTTCACCATAATGGTAACCCCCAAAACTCCAACATAACAGAAATCCTTCTAAATCTCAACATAACAAAACATTAAACACTAACAAGTATTCATCTTGCACAAAAACACATCACAAAATTGGTATTTTATTTACTCTCCCTATTGAGTCCCATGCAAAGCATGCTACGAAATGGAAATCCCCTGCCCAGTTTTATCAATGCTACATTAACAGCACAAAAAGTATTCATGTAGTCCCAACTCTATCCATTTTACAAATTTAAATGGATAGAATGCAATGAAATTGAACAAGCAGCAAAAATCCTTTTTTATTTAGTGTACTTAGGAAAAATTGTACAAACATCATTCATTGGTTAGTTTGTTTTCTCTATGGGGTATGATTTCACCATCTTGTACTATTATTACAACTTATCACAAGACTAGGTTGGAAAGATGGAAGTCTATAGCCAGACCTTTGACTAAAATGGCAAAGGTCTGGGATCTATAGCAGCTTCAATTGGCCAAGAACCTCCAAGTTAGACAGGAAAAGTCATCTAACTGACATGTAAAGCAATCAATCACAGTGTGTTTAGTCATCACATGCCGTTTAGGGGTGGGGTTATCAGATATATCATTCCATAATAAAAGACCATCATGGGGAAAGGATATAATTTATATAATGGTGAGTGATTATACCAAAAACACACAGGAAAATATGTACAGGGTCTAAAGTCCCAGGTGTATTTAGTTTTTCAGCATTTTGGACCGTGCCTGGACGAACGCATTGGGTTTCAAGTATGCTCTTTTGGCCACGAGCGAATTAGAATTCGTTCGATGCATGTACAATATGGCTGCATTGTGATACTCTTTTAGTATAGTCAACGGCAGGCGCGTGCACCTACGATGTGCAGAGACGAGGACTGTCCACGCCCGGTACAGATTTTTCGACACATGGATAGTCAGCGTAGACTGTGCTGAAGATGAAATTTGTGTCATGAATACTGTGTGCAGATCAATCAGCAACACAGACAATGGAAGTATATTTTGGCCTTAAGTAAAACACAGAAAACCTCATGACAGAGTATTTCACAGACGTGACTAAGTAAACAAAGCAGAATGTGCAGCATGGATGTCTGCTTTACTTTCTGCTACTAGCCTCAAACAAAACTCTGAATATCTTTAAAAGATGTCACTAACCTGGCAAACTTGGACAAATCTGGTGATTATTTTTTATCTCAAAAGCACTCACTAGCTGCGTTTCCACTATCGGGTGAAATGAGGGCTTGCTAGTGCGTGCCAGGTCCAATTGCATTCCCACTGTCACTCACAGGGCTTCATCATGCCTCCTCGGGTTTTTCTCGGGGCCAACGGCCAATGGCCTTTGGCCCGCCAATTACCCTTGGGCCAAACAAGGCCAACTGGGGATTGAGGCGGGTTCAATGTCAAAGGCGGAGTTTCACCGAACTTGCCTGGTTATGTATCTAGTGCACAACAGTACAGGTAAGAAAAAAATAAAAAATGCTGGCACAGTTCAAAACTGTTAAAATTCACAATAGACAAAGCGGTGCCCAAAGAAATTACTTTCCACGGTTTGGTGAACTTTCATAGATGGTGTGCTGTGACATCATCCCACTATTAATGGAGAGACCACTCGGGACACCAAGGCAGTTACAGTTAGTGAGTTGTCAACACTAACTTATCTTACTAGCTAGCTAATATTTACATTCCATATAAACTCGATATTCTATATAACTAGATAACATGATACCTCAGCTTGAGCTTCCCTCTTGCTTGTGAAATGGGCGGGGTCTGTGACGTTGGCACCGGTGGGGCGTATTAAGGGCGGGTTTTAGAGCAATGCTGTGGGGTTTTTGGCCTAATGGTGGGAATGCAGACCAATTTTGGTCTTGCGGCTCGAGGTCCAAGGCTATTGGCCCCGGCTTGTGAACACTATTCTGTTTCCAGGCGAACTGATGAAAAGTCCTGTGTGCTTCTACTCGCAGAAATTCCATCAAACCAGCCAATCAGATTTGCACTTAGTGGTTCGAGAAAATGCTTTCTAAATTAGCATTTTCCTACCCTACCCCTAACCATTAATCTACCCCTAATATCAAAGAGAAATATTAGGTTGTTAGGAATAGTGCTCAAGCCCTTAACCCTAAACCTTTTCCCGATCCCTAAAATCAGATTGGTTGTTGATTCTAGGGGCCCAAAGGTGCAAGGGGGCCCTCCACAAATTCAGTACTTTAGATCTAAGGGACCCAGAGCAATATACAGTCAGGAGGCTCAGAATTCCTGGCTATTGCCCTGATATTGATCCAGGATTGTGCTACTTATTTATTTACTGACGTACTGCATATACTATGAGTAATGTATTAAAAGATGTATATACCTATACAGCAGAATGTGTATGGCTCTAAAGGTCCTCTAGTCCTTGAGTTAGCTGAAATAATGGCTCTGGGCTTTAGGACAGACATGACTGCGTTTGATGAAATGGCAGATTTTCCATCCAGGAATTACCCATCATCCCCTTCTCCCACTCAGTGATGGGAAACTGGATGGCCCTTTCAGAAGAGAAATGTGGTTTGCATGAAGCTATTCTCCGGAGGGATAATCACACAGAGGAACATGCTGACTATTAAGAGACATTCAATTCATGCTGAAACAGGAGAAAAGACATCTTCTGCTTAAACTAAAGGAAGCACCCTTTAAATTTATGGACCATGACTTCATGTTCTGAGAAAAAATTAAAGTAAAGTCTTACCAGTGCCTTAAGTTTCAGAATAATTACAACTTGGAGACCTTTTAAACCTCCTGGACAAAGGAATAGACCAGCAAGAAATAATTTTTTTTTTTTTCTGTGCCAGCTCTATAGAATCACATCTCAGGCTTTGAAACCGTATGTGGGTTTATATTTTTGATTTGTCAGTGTAATTCAGAGCTAACGTTTTCTTCCATTTTATTGTCATATATTTATAATGAGTTTATTGGGTTATTTCAAAGAATATTTCAGGTTCAATCCAATTTAAGCTCTAGCATTTGTGATGTGCTTTTGATGACCACAGCAAATATTATTTTTCCATTCACATTTGCTCCAGTAGCAAAATAAAAAAGTCCACATTTACATTTCCACAACATTCAGTCACTCCCTCAGCAGCTGTATTTGAAATTCGGAATGAATGCCAGGGTATTATAGCACAAAGAATAATGTTATAAATCTACATTCAATAATTAAAACAATCTGGTCTCAGAATCACTTTACCATACCTACATTTTTGCTAAATGGGTTCTTATGTGGCTCATGCATATTGCGGCAGTTTCTTGGTGAAATGAACACTAGAGGCGCTACAATAATAATGAGTTTTGCTCACTTTCACACAAATCATGAGTAAAACATCAGATTATCAGTTCATAAACAATTGCTGCTTGCCCTGTTCCTCACACAATGCTATCTTATGACATCTAAACACTTTTACTATATGAATTGAAGGGTGCTACCTTTGCATTACATAACTACATTTACATCAACTACACTACAAATTGTTCGAGTGCGATCAAATTCCGTGGTAGCTCTAAAGTGTTGCTGAAAACAGAAATTGATGAAATTTGTCACATCAACAAACTTACCTTGGTGATGACAAAAATGACCAAATGTGACAGAATAGATCCCATGGATGCCGTGGACACATTTGTTTTGGTGTCAAATTTCAACGAATTTATCACAGTTAAAAAAAATATATATTTTCTTAAGTTAAAGCGCCTTCTACCATCACAAATTGATGAAAATTTGCATATGATGGGTGCAATCCAGGTGCGAACGCAGAAAAACGAAGTATACCCGGGCCTTAAAACAAACCCTAACAGCTTTAATCACAGTAGGACTATAGTGCCACCTAGCATCACAAATGTATGTAATTTTGCACACAACCTCAGAATGTTCTGTTGTCCATAAACTCTCGATTTTCATCAGGGAAATTAAGGTGGAAATGCACCAGTCTGTGAAAAAGGTCTGTTCCGTTTTGCAACATTAGTGCACAGAAATTGCACTTGTTTTGAACCCAGAACATTCCTTTTACTTTGCCAGGTACATCCAAGTAAGATGTAACTCAGGAATTATGCAATAGCTACTTGACAGTTAAACACTTTTTTAAATCATATAATAAGAAAAGGTATAAGAAATCAAAAACTTGCATATGTCCTCCAGAATTTTTCTTGTTCAAATTTTCCTCTAACTAGTATTTCTTATCAGCACATCACTATTTTTCATGTTTGAAACTAAACTAAAGTAATATACAGTAAGCAAATCCAATTTGGAAAAAACACTATGCAAATGTGCAGAAATTGCAAATTCTCATACTGATGGAATGTAACCAAATAATGTATGAAGGTTGTTTGTTTTTTTTGTTTTTTTGGCTTGTGCACAAATGAATTTCAATTATAAAAGTACCAGCAGCTTGCAATTTTCTGCCACTCCACCTAATTCTGGAAGCTTCTTATTACAGCAGAGATTAATTTGCTCTGCGTTAAAGTGACATTAGAATTGCGATCTGATGAAATGCAGGCCACCCTTTATATCATTAGTCACACACCCCTTACCATCTCCAAGATGACATGAATTTGAACCCTGCCATAGAATATCAGCCAGAAACATTCTCATTATGTTAAAACTGCACAATCTAGAAACTTGTTTTTATATCCAATGTGCATGTTGCAGTCTGTTATGATTGTGCAGAACATGTGTGGAATGGGGAAAAGCGTTAATTCATAATATATATATGAACTCTGGACATAAGCAGATTATAAGCATTTAGAATGGTTTGTTATCATAATATTCTGCGCAGCATATTGCAAACTTGTGTTGGCCAGTTTTAAACATGCCATTGAAGATCATAGTTAATTCTGCTGGTTTATGGTAATTCTGCACCTCTATCACACACAGCATCAGAAACACTAACAAGCTTAGCGTAAGCTTCTGCTGAAACCTTATGAGGTTTGAATTCCTGGAACGACGGCGGACTGTGGTGCAAAATCTCACTTCAGCAGAAACGGGACGATTTTGGCTCTAAAACATTTGTGCTGCTGCATATATTTTTGCAAAGGAAGGTAGTCTTCTCCTTGCCTGAAAAATGCCATGTTTGTACATTTAGGGAAAGTAAACTATTTTCCACTGTAATAATTACTGAGCTGAATTTTGAGCTGTGTTTATTCCAGCAGAAACTAGCATATCGATCAATTAAATATATATAAACCACTCAGAACACCTAAGAAACTGCATTGAAATGCCCTTGCAATGACCCAGAACATCTTAGACATCACATAGCAATGACCTAGCAACTCCCAAGAATACCTTAGCAGCTGTATAGTTACCCCCTAACAGCCACATAAAACACCTTAGACAATGCATAGCAACACCTTAGAAACCACCCAGAACACTTTAGGAGCTGTATAGTAACCCCCTAACAACCATTTGGAACACCCTAGAAATTTTAAAGCAATTCCCAGGCAACCACTCAAAACACCTTAGGAATTGCATAGTAACATCCAAGCAACAAACCAGAACACCTTAGACGTCACATAGCAATGCCCTAGCAACCACTCGGAACACCTTAGACGTTGCATTGTAACCCCCTACAAACCACACAGAACACCTTAGACATTTCATAGCAATGCCCTATCAACCACTCTGAACACCTTAGACAGCCCATAGCAAAGCTTTAACACCAGACAGAACACTTTAACAACTTTATAGCACACAGCCTAGAAACTGCCTAGAACACCTTAGACAATGCATAGCAACAGCCAGCAATAACTCAGAACATCTTAGTCATTGCATAGCAACACCCTCACAACCACTCAAGACACCTTAACAACTGCATAGCAACACCCCAGCAACTACCCAAAACACATTAGACATCACATAGCAACACCCTAGCAACCTCTCAAAACACTTTAAACATCAAATAGCAACACCCTAAAAACCACTCAGAACACCTAAGCAACTGCATTGCAACTGCATAGTAACGCCCTAGCAACCACCCAGAACACCATAGACATCGCAGAGCAATGCCCTAGCAACTCCCAAAAGCACCTTAGCAGCTGTATAGTTACCCTTAATAGCCACCCAAAACACCTTAGACAATGCATAGCAATGCCTTAGCAACTACCCAGAACACTTTAGGAGCTGTATAGTAACCCACAAGCAACCACTCAAAAACCATAGCAACTGCATAATAATGCCTGAGCAACCATTTGGAACACTAGAAATTTTAAAGCAATTCCCAGGCAACCATTAAAAACACCTTAGCAACTGCATAGTAACATCGTAGCAACAAACCAGAACACCTTAGAAATCACATAGCAATGCCCTAGCAACCACTCAAAACACCTTAGACATCCAAAGCAATGCCCTAGCAACCACTCGGAACACCTTAGACATTGCATAGCAATGCCCTCGCATCCACCCAGAACACCTTAGACATTGTACTGCAATGCCCTAGCAACCTCTCAGAACACCTTAGACATCGTATTGTAACTCCCTAGAAACCACCCAGAACACCTTAAATATTTCATAGCAACGCCCTAGCAACCACTTTGAACACCTTAGACATCGCATAGCAAAGCCTTAACAACCAGACAGAACACATTTGCAACTTTATAGCAATGCCCTAGAAACCACCTAGAACACCTTAGACAATGCATAGCAACAGCCTGCATTAACTCAGAACATCTCAGACACTGCATAGCAACACCCACACAACCACTCAGGACACCTTAGCAACTGCACAGTTACACCCCAACAACTACCCAAAACACACTAGACATTGCATAGCAACACCCTAGCATCAACCCAGAACACATTAGACGTTGCACAGCAATACCCTAGCAATCTTTCAGAACACCATAGACATTGCATAGTAACTCCTTAGCAACCACCCAGAACACATTAGGCATCACATAGCAACACCCTAACAACCACTTGGAACACATTAGACATCACTTAGCAACTCCCTAGCAACCACTCAGATCACCATAGAAATCGCATTGCGACACCCTGGCAACCACTCGGAACACCTTAGACATCACATAGCAGTGCACTAGCAACCACTCAGAACACCTTATACATCGCATAGTAACACTCTAGATACCACTCGGAACACCATAGACATCGCATAGCTATGCACTACCAACCACTCGAAACACCTTAGACATCACATAGCAACGCTCTAGCAACCACTCAGGAATAACTTATGCATTGCATAGCAATGCCCTAGCAACCACTCGGAAAACACCTTATACATCGCATAGCAACACCCTAGCAACCACTTGGATCACCATGGACATCGCATAGCAACGCCCAAGCAACCACTCAGAACACCTTAGACCAGTGGTTCTCAAAGTGTGGGGCGTGCCCCATGGGGGGGCATAAAGGTATTGTAAGGGGGGGGGGGGGGGGTGCGGAAGATTGGCCCATTCTCAATAATAAACAATACACGCAAGAACAATGTGCACAATTTCTACACCCCTGCTTTTTCTCCTGTTTGTTTAAACTTTTGGCAGGCACAGCAGCACGAACTGCACAAAGCATGTAATAGTGTCAGGTGTGCTCTCAGCTGCGCTTATGTAAACAAAGATGTCTTGCACGCCAGTTTCAAATGGGGGAAACGGTGAATTAACACTGATATTTCGGTCGGTCCCTCACACAAATGGCTTCAGAAGAATTGACATATAAGGCACAAGAGTTAAGGACGACTTGTGTGGTGCTTCTGGAACATGGACAGCCTATCACCATCCTCTCATCCCTCAATCTTGTCGCTGACATGTAGTACCTGTTTCTTTTCTCAGCGCTGGCCAAGATGGGCCAATCACAGTCGTTTATTCTTATTATAAGTTTACTGGAGTTTAAAAATGCTTTTATAGATAATACTGAGGTGGATTAACATTAACAGGTATGAATCCTTGCAATTATTATTATTATCTTTTATAAAAAAAAACGATACAATGTTAATGTCTCCAGTGAGAGAAAAATGTTCTGCTATTTAAATGCAGATGAATTGAGGATTCGGTTTACAGTGTGTTCCATGCCCAGGGGTTGCTCCTGCAGCAGTATCACTTTTTATTTGTTTATATTTCCTTCTGTTTTTGTATGGTTTGAAAGTGTATAGGTATAATTAAAATGTTTTATGTATTTATGTAATACAGAAATTATACACAAAATAACAGAATAATGTTGGCATTGTGAAAAATGTTTATTCATTCAGATTCTTTTTAGTGAACTTTTCGTTCAGTTTTCATAGTATTTTTAAATAAAACTTTTTTACATGCAAAGTAAATTGCCAGTTCCACTGCCTAACCAAGCGTTTTTCTCCATGCCTATGTGTAGACCGTCATGGTTACTTGCTTAACCTCCATTCCCTGATGGAGGGAATGAGATGTTGTGTCGATGTAGTGACACTAGGGGTCACTCTTGGGAGCCCGAGACACCTCTGGTCTTTGATAAAAGGCCAATGAAAATTGGCGAGTGGTATTTTCATGCCACTCCCCAGGACATACGGGTATAAAAGGAGCTGGTATGCAGCCACTCATTTAGGTTTTATGCTGAGGAGCCGAGACAAGGTCTGGCCATTTCAGCGGGTAGTTCAGCATTGTGGCAGGAGGGACACAACGTCTTGTTCCCTCCATCAGGAAACGGAGGTTACGCAAGTAACCATAATGTTCCCTACCTGTCACTCACTCGACGTTGTGTCGATGGAGTGACACTAGGGGTCCCTATACAAAACGCCGCAACTGGCTGAACTGTGTTACGTGAACTGGCGGTGTGTGACGGGCAGACAACTGTGTGCCTCATAGCCAGCGCACCAGGCCGACACGTAACCTCCCTCAACATAGTTATGAGTGTCGAATGACCCTTTGGGGACAAGTCGACTACCCAAAAGATTGAGACAGGCTAACCCAGTCGTGGCCTCTTTTCCCCTTCTTTTTTTCCACTCCCTAAAGAACAAGGGGGATTATCCGACTGGGCAGCCAGGTCTAGTCGGGGGGTGCCCCTCCCAAGGGGAGGATACCGCGGAGACCACACCTCGCCCAAAGAGAGGGGGGGATATTTAAGTGTAAAAATACGTCACATGGTCTTGCCGACCATGTGGAGAGTCTCATGGTAGATCCTACCCAACGGGGGAGGAGTTACTACAAACATGGAGACTGTGGCAGAGGGGGCTCCAACAGGGAAATGAATTAGTGGAAAATATACATCACATGGGGTTACCTTACAGGGAACTGCCACATGCAGAGCACCTACCCCAGAACAGGGCTCTTAGTAGTCTCTCTGAAAACTCGACTGCCACAGGGCTCACTGCTGGGAATTAATGGCGCACGTCTTCAGCTCAGAGGAGGTGAAAGGCGCTATGTGCAAGCGATACACCCGGCCGGCTATCCCGGGCTTATCCGCTTGTATTGCGTGCTATTACCTGGGATGAAACCGGTTCCACCCGGAGGTTGTAGAACCTTGCAAAGGTGTTGGTTGTTGCCCAGCCTGCTGCTCTGCAAATGTCTGTTAGAGAGGCACTCCTGGCCAGGGCCCAGGAGGCCGCTATACCCCTGGTAGAATGGGCTCATAGCCCTACCGGGGGCGGCACGTCCTGGGCGTGATATGCCATAGCTATGGCATCAATGAGCCAGTGGGCGATCCTCTGCTTGGAGACAGCACTTCCTTTCCACTGTGCACCAAAGCAGACAAATGGCTGGGTCTACCTCCTCCTGGGGCAGCGCTCGCAGGTTCACCACCTGGTCCCTAAAAGGGGTCATGGGAACCTTGGGCACATAGCCCGGTCGGGGTCTCAGGATCACATGAGAGTAGCCCGGACCGAAATCCAGGCACGTTTCACTGACAGAGAATGCTTGCAGGTCTCCTACCCTCTTGATGGAAGTGAGCGCAGTCAGGAGGGCAGTCTTCAAGGAGAGTGCCTTAAGCTCAGCTGACTGCAAAGGCTCAAAGGGGGCTCTCTGTAGACCCCAAAGAACTACAGAGATGTCCCATGAGGAAAGAGGCACGGTCTGGAGGGATTCAGCCTCATGGCGCCTCTCAGGAATTTGATGATCAAGTCATGCTTCCCTAAGGACTTACCGCCCACTGTGTTGTGGTGTGCTGCTATAGCAGCAACATGCACCTTCAAGGTGGAAGGGGACAGCTGCCTTTCCAACCTCTCCTGCAGGAAGGAAAGTACCGATCCGACTGCGCATCTCTGGGGGTCTTCCCGTTGGGAAGAACACAACTTAGCAAACAGACGCCACTTAAAGCCATACAGGCGCCTTGTAGAGGGGGCCCTAGCCTGAGTGATCATGTCTACCACATCCCTTTCAGGGGCCAGACATGGAGATTCCAGAGGTCTGGTCACGGGTGCCAGATGGTGCCCCGTCCCTGAGAAAGAAGGTTCTTCCTCAGGGGAATTCGCCGGGGGGGGCTGTTGCGAGGAGCGTGAGGTCCGAGAACCACATCTGGGTGGGCCAGTAGGGTGCTACCAGGACAACCTGCTCCTCGTCCTCCCTGACCTTGCACAGAGTCTGTGCAAGTAGGCTCACTGGGGGAAATGCATATTTGCGTAGGCCAGGAGGCCAGCTGTGTGCCAGCACGTCTATGCCAAGGAGTGCCATGGTCAGGGCGTACCAGAGCGGGAAGTGGGAGGATTCTTGGGAGGCGAACAGGTCTACCTGTGCCTGTCCAAATCAACTCCAAATCAGCTGGACAACCTAAGGGTGGAGTCTCCACTCTCCCCTGAAGGTAACCTGCCGTGACAACGCGTCCGCTGTAGTGTTGAGGTCGCCCAGGATGTGAGTGGCTCGCAGCGACTTGAAGTGCTGCTGACTCCAGAGGTGGAGACGGTGGGCGAGTTGTGACATACAACGAGAGCGCAGACCGCCTTTGCGGTTGACATATGCTACCGTTGCCATGTTGTCTGTCCAAACTAACACGTGCTTGCCCTGGATCAATGGCTGGAACGTCCGCAGGGCGAGCAGAATTGCCAACAACTCGAGGCAGTTGATGTGCCAATGCAGTCGCGGGCCCATCCATAAACTGGCGGCTGCGTGCCCGTTGCAAACAGCACCCCAGCCCATTTTGGAGGCATCTGTCGTGACCACGACATGTCTGGTGACCTGCTCTAGGGGAACACCTGCCCGTAGAAACGAGAGGTCAGTCCAAGGGCTGAAAAGACGGTGACAGACCGGCGTGATGACCACGCGATGTGTCCCGCGGCACCATGCCCATCTCGGGACTCGAGTCTGAAGCCAGTGCTGAAGCGGTCTCATATGCATCAACCCGAGTGGGGTGGCCAATGCTGAGGATGCCATATGCCCCAGGAGCCTCTGAAAGAGTTTCAGTGGAACCGCTGTTTTCTGTTTGAACGCCTTCAAACAGGTCAGCACTGACTGTGCGCGCAGTTCGTCAAAGAGACTGAGTCCAACTCCAAACCGAGGAAAGAGATGCTCTGAACCAGGAGGAGCTTGCTCTTTTCCCAGTTGACCTGAAGCCCTAATCGGCTGAGGTGTGAGAGCACCAAGTCCCTGTGTGCACACAACATGTCCCGAGAGTGAACTAGGATTAGCCAATCATCGAAATAGTTGAGAATGCGAATGCCCACTTCCCTTAATGGGGCAAGGGCTGCCTCTGTGATCTTCGTGAAGACGCGAGGGGACAAGGACAGGCTGAAAGGGAGGACCTTGTACTGATACGCCTGACCCTCAAATGCAAACCGCAGGAAGGGTCTGTGTCAAGGTAGAATCGAGACGTGGAAGTACGCGTCCTTCAGGTCTACCACCGCGAACCAATCTTGATGCCGGACGCTCGCCAGAATGCGTTTTTGCATCAGCATCTTGAACAGGAGTCTGTGTAGAGACCGGTTCAGTACTCGCAGGTCCAAGGTTGGCCGCAACCCACCGCCTTTTTTCGGTATGATGAAGTAGGGGCTGTAAATCCCCTTCTTCATCGCGGCCGGAGGGACAGGTTCTATCGCACCCTTCCGTAGGAGGGTGGCGATCTCTGCGTCCAAGGAAGCAGCATTTTCGTCCTTCACCTAGGTGAAGTGGATTCCGCTGAACCTGGGCGGACCACGGCAAACTGAATCGCGTAGCCGAGTCGGACGGTCCGGACCAGCCATCGCGACAGATTGGAAAGTGCAAGCCATGCATCCAAGCACCGTGCGAGGGGGACCAAAGGGACAATCACATCGTACATACCGGCGGGTGGGACCTCGCGGCGGGGCGGAGCTCAATGCGCCACACCATGTCGTGGCCATGCTGATTTCAGGGACATTGAAGTACTTACCTGGTTCCTTGTGACCACCCCCAGAATAGCCTGGGACGGGGGAGGAAGAGGCCTGTCCTCGTGACCCGTGGAGACTGTCACATCAGGGGCAGATTTGTGCCACAGCTGGGCGCTCAGGGGCGGGAGACCGCCGCTGGAGTGCCAAACCTTCCAAATAGAGTGGTGGACGGTGGTCGTGATGACAGCCGTGCACACCGGATATGTGACCCAGGGAACAAGGAAACCACTCTTGCTGAACTCTTAGGTACTGCAGCCACTTGGGCATGCAGCGCAATTAAATGCAAAGGTAACAAAAAGATTCTCCTCCCAGCCCTCGACCGGGGGATGGCGTGGTCTGCTTACCAGCTCCAGAGCAGCGGGTTTCGTCATCCCTGGGTCACCCATCTCAGGGGTGCTTTGAAGCCTGTCACGGGTTCTTGGAGGCAGCGAGATGGGTGGCGTCTGCTTCCTGCGGTGGGCTCCACACCGGGGCCGGGCCGAAGGGGCGGGCTGCGGCAGAGCCGGTCTAGTCACCGCAGGGGGACGCTCCTTGGCGACGAGCAGACGGGTTGTGGGATCTTGAGCCGTGCCGGGGCAGGATATGCCAGATAGCCTCTGTCTGCTGCTTCACCATTGAGAACTGCTGGGCAAAGTCCTCGAAGGTGTCGCTGAATAGGCCAGCCTGGGTGATGGGGGCAGCAAGGAACCGTGTCTTGTTGGCCTCACCCATCTCGACCAGGTTGAGGCAAAGGTGGCGCTCCTGGACCACTAATATGGACATCGTCCGCCCGAGAGACCACGCCGTGACCTTCGCCGCTCGAAGAACGAGGTCGGTCGCCAAGCGCAGTTCCTGCATCAATCCCGGGGCGGAACTACCCTTGTGCAGTTCCTTTAGCGCCTTAGCGGACTTGCAGGACGGCCATGGCATGCAGGGCGGAGGCGGCTTGTCCAGAGGCACCGTAGGCCTTGGCCGTCAGAGACGACGTAAACCTACAGGCCTTGGACGGGAAATTTGGGCACCCGTGCCAGGTGGCGGCGCTCTGCAGGCATAGGTACACCGTGAGTGCCTTTATCCACCGGAGGGATTGCTGAATAGCCCTTGGCAGCCCCACCATGTGTAGTGAGGGCAGGGAAGCTGAAAGATCGGGACCGGGCAGTAAAAAGTGCTTCCCACGACCTTGTCAGCTCTTCATGCACTTCCGGGAAGAAAGGAACGGGGGAGGGCGTGGCTTTGAGCGGCGCCGCGAGCCCAGGAACCAATCATCGAGCCGCGAGGGTTCAGGGGAGAGCGGAAGGTTCCACTCTAGCCTGACGCTCACGGCTGCCCGGGAAAGCATGTCATCATTTCCGCACCAGCCTGTGACCAGGCGATCGCACCCAAAGGGAGGAGCCCAGCTGAGGCTTCCGCATCCAACTGGACGAGCCCGCTCTCCGATGCTGCGCTCGAGAGCTCATCACTTTCGCAGGCTCCAAATAAGAGGTCGAACTCACCGTGAGACGAGCCGGCGGACTCATCCGGAAGCCGATCAGGGCAGACGAGCGTGCTGGGGAATGGGAGGTCCGCGGGGGGATACCCGGCGGAGGCGGTCCCATTGGGGTCCCCAAATCGCCCCCAGTGCTTCATCGTAGAGGTCGACACCTCTGATACTGGAATTGGTGCTGTTCTTTCCCAATGTCATGGAAATCCAGGCAAACTACACCCCTGTGCATTCTTCTCCCGGAAATTAACCTCAGCATAGTGCAATTACGACATCGGTAACAAAGAATTACTGTCTATCAAAGCCGCTCTAGAAGAGTGACGACACTGACTAGAAGGTGCACTTCATCCATTTCAAGTCATCACAGATCACAAGAATTTGGAATATATATATATATATAAAATCCTCGCCAGGCCAGATGGGCACTCTGCTTCACTCGGTTCAATTTCACAGTCACATATCATCCAGGAAGTAAGAATAGTAAAGCCAGTGCATTGTCATGTGTCTATGAATCTGTTGAGACACATATCAGTCCAGAAAAGATTCTACCTTCCTCCATCATCCTTGCACCTATCCGGTGGGATATTATGGAGGAGATTCTGCGCGTTCAATAAGAGGAGCCTTCCCCTCCAGAATGTCCTGCTGGCATGGTGTACGTTCCATTCAGTCTACACAACAGAATCATTCAATGGGTCCACATGTCACTTACCTCTGGACATCCTGGAATTAACTATACTAACACTTTAGTCAGGAACTCTTTCTGGTGGCCAACACTATCCACTGATGTCAAGAACTTGTCATGTGCCTGTCAGACCTGTGCATAATCCCGCACACATTGTCAACTACCTGCAGGACTATTAGAACGACTACCTATTCCACAACGACCCTGGTCCCACTTGTCTATTGATTTCGTCACTGATCTGCCTAACTCTCAAGGATTCACCACCATCAGGGCACCAATGATTTCTTCTCAAAATCGCATCAGAACCACTCAGAACACATTATACATCGCATAGTAATGCCCTAGCAACCACTCGGAACACCATGGACATCGCATAGCAACGCCCTAAAAATCACTCAGAACACCTTACACATCATATAGTAATGCCCTAGCAACCATGCAGAATACCTTAGACAACACATAGCAACACCCTAGCAACCACTCTGACAAACTTAGCATCGTATAGCAATGCCCTAACACCAACACGGAACACCTTAGACATTGCATAGCAATGTCCGACCAACCATGCAGAACACCTTAGACAATGCATAGCAGTGCCCTAGCAACCACTTTTAACACCTTAGACATCGCATATCAACGCCCTAGCAGCCACTCAGAACACCTTAGAAATTGCATAGCAATGCCCTAGCAACCATTAGGAACACCTTACGCATCACATAGCAACACCCTAGCAACCACTCAGAACATCCTATCAACCACTAGCAACACCTTAGATATCGCATAGCAACACCCTAGAAACCACTCGGTATACTTTATACATCACATAAAAAAGCCCTAGCAACCACTCGGAACACCTTATACATTGCATAGCAACATCCTAGCAACCACTCAGAACACCTTAGACAGTGCATAGCAATGCCCTAGAAACCACTCAGAACACCATAGACATCACATAGCAACACCCTAAAAACCACTCTTAACAACTTGGACATTGCATAGCAGCGCCCTAGCAACCACTCAGAGCACCTTATACATTGCAAAGTAATGCCCTAGCAACCACTCGGAAAACCATAGACATTGCATAGCAACATCCTAGCAACTATGCAGATCATTGCATAACAACGCCATAGCAACCACTTGGAACACCATAGACATCACATAGCAACGCCCTAAAAACCACTCTTAACAACTTAGACATCACATAGCAGCGCCCTAGTAACCACTCAGAGCACCTTATACATCGCATAGTAATGCCCTAGCAACCACTTGGAACACCATGGACATCGCATAGTAACGCTCTGAAAACCACTTGGAACACCTTAGATATCATATAGCAATGCCCTAGCAATCATGAGGAACATCTTAGACAATGCATAGCAATGTCCTAGCAACCACTCTGAACACCATAGACATCGCATAGCAACACCCTAACAACCACTCTGAACACCTTAGACATCATATTGCAATGCCCTAGCAACCACATGGAACACCTTAGACAAAGCATAGCAACGCACTAGCAACCACTCTGAACACCTTAGACATAGCATAGCAAAGCCCTTACAACCACACAAAACACCTTAGACATTGCATAGCAACACCCTAGCAACCACACGGAACACCTTAGACAATGCATAGCAACGCCCTAACAACCACTTTGAACACATTAGACATCACATAGCAACACCCTAGCAACCACTCAGAACACCTCCACATTTGCATGCACCGTAGTCTGTTAACCCTTTAAACATTTCCCCCTCATTTCCCATGTGTAATAATTCAATACAGGCAGAAAAACCAAATTGGCCCAGTTGCTAGGGAGGGTGGAATCACATAGGGTAACCTCCTCGTGGTCGCTATAATGTGATTCTCGCTCTCCGTGGGGCACGTGATGAGTTGTGTGTGGATGCTGCGGAGAATAGCGTGAAGCCTCCACACGCGCTATGTTTCCATGGTAACGCACTCAACAGGCCATGTGATAAGATGCGCGGATTGACTGACGTGGAGGTAACTGTGATTCGTCCTTCGCACCCAGATTGTGGCGAGTCACTACGCCACCACAAGGACTTAGAGCACATAGGGAATTGGGCATTCCAAAATGGGGAGAAAAGGGGAGAAAAAATAAATAAATACAGGCAGAATAGTCAAATGTCATTATTAGAAACTCTCAGCATTATCGAAATCATACATTTGGAGCTTTGATAGTGCAGCTTCACACAGAACGGGGAAATATGAGGACAGTCTCATCTCATTAAAAGAGATGAAATAGTGGAATTAGCTTCAATCTAATTACAAGCCACACTATCTAATGTAAAAACATGCCTGTTTTTTTCTCTCTCTCTCGTTCATTTGGTCTAGTAATTAGTTTTGGCCTCTAAAATGCCACCCTTTAATCATCCAAAAGCAGATGTGATTTGCAGTGCAATTTAATTTTGCTTTAATGAAGAACTAAAGGATGCATTGCAAATTACTTTTTTTCGCCTGTACAGGACGGAAAAAATCTATTTCCTGCTTTTGAAAAGATCAAGAGTATCTTTGATAATAGCCGGAGGGCCTGGCCACTCCACTACATCGAGCCAACAAGCTCCTTTACTCCATACACAATTCAATAGAAAGGAGGCCACAATTAGCAATAAAGCAGCGAAAATGCATCCGTACACCAGAATTGCTTGTCGTGGCTCAAGCCCTCGGCTCCCGGAGCCTTGTTAGCGGCAGGGTTAAAGTGTCAGCGAGGAACAATGGCCCGTGATAAATTACCCTTCTCCAAAAAAAAGATGTACAGCTAATTTTCAATTATAGCTAAAAATGCATTGCAGATTGGAGAGAAATTGGACATACACGAGGCACAGACTGATAGATATGCTCACTCCTGTGTCATCCTCTCAGGTTTTGTCTGATTATGAGAAAATAATTATAATTTTTCATCAAGAATTACATTTTATAGGTGTTGTATATGGGGCGGATTCAAAATACCGGGGCTAGATGTCACACTTTTCTCTCCAGTGAATATTTCTCAGGGTAGGTTTATTTTTTAAATTCAATTTCTTAAAAAAATAATTTAAAAAAATAAATAAAAAATACATAACATTACCACCGTTATTGCCCAGAAAAAAAATAAAAAAAAGTACACGTTGTCTTTTTGTGACAATGTGCCCCAATAGCAGGGTATGTTGTCACAGTGGAACCACCATTAAACAGCCTATAACAGGATGTTCAGCTGAATCTAAACAGTAAAACAATCATGAAATCCAAAACAATTCATGAAACAGCACAAATGTAACACGTGACATACAAAAATATCAAACCATTGTTTTGCCCAAAGAAAATTGGGTAACATTTTACCTTTGTTTTCTTTGTTAGGGATTTATATCATCTTTTAATTTATAAAGATATAAGATTTATAATGGGATTTACAAATGCATTATATATTAAAAAGGGTGACTTGCCAAATAGTGAGCCATTTTATGTTATAAATGCTTAATAACAATTATTCAACATTTGCAACCTATGAAGTCGACACATGAAGAATTTATTAAGGAAGTGTCGACATAAGAAACATACTGTGTTTACATAAAGTTCAGTATGGTTTAATTGTCGTTAGGCTTTATTATATGCTTTGATATATGCTGTGAATAATGTATTTATTAAGCGTTTATAACATTTAATTTAAAATACTTACTATTTGGCAAGTACTGCATAAAAGTCGCCCTTTTTAATTCACAGCATATTAATGATTTATAATGCATTTGTCAATGACTAATAACTCCCTTTATAAAGCCTTTGCAAAGGGAACATTAATGTAAAGTGTTACCAAAAATTGCAATTAATAAATTGTTTACATTTGTAACATTTAAAACATGTGAATACTTGCCCCAATCTGATATACATACTGCATACTGAGAAACTATGTTTTAAAGTGTTATTGAGTGAAAAAAATGTGAGAAATCAAAATTGTTTATAAATGAATGAAATAACATGTATCATTTTTGCATAACAGGGGATTTTAATTTAAAAAAGAACATCTAAAACAGTCTCCAACAACCATATTAAAAAAACACTCTGTATTTGAGCAGATAAACACAATAAAAACATTGAAACTATGGAGGGGACTCTGCTTTGCGTCGTGCCCAACAACGCCCTTCAGCCAAGAGTATTTTCACAAAATAACCCGGCCTCTCATGCCTTATTGCTTAAATAAGATTTATAAAGGTTAAAAAAGGTGACTTTTTTGCAATGCTTGTCAAATAGTGAGCCATTTGACCTCACGTGTTATAAATGCTTAATAACAATTATTCAACATTTGTAACCTATGTAAATGTACCTTAATGTAAATTCGACACATGAAGAATTTATTAAGGAGGTGTCAACATAAGAAACATACTGTGTTTACATAAAGTTCAGTATGGTTTAACTGTCGTTAGGCTTTATTATATGATATATGCTGTGAATAATGTATTTATTAAGCATTTATAACATGTTATAACAAGTTAAAATGCTTGCTATTTGGCAAGAATTACATAAAAGTTGCCCTTTTTAATTAAGGTTGTTATAACAATATATCAATGATTTATAATGCATTTGCAAATAACTAGTCATTACGGAACCCCTTTATAAAGCCTTTAAAAAGGGAACATTAATGTAAAGTGTTACCAAAAATTGCAATTAATAAATTCATAAATTTTACAATTGTAACATTTAAAACGTGTGACAATTTGCCCAAGTCTGATATGTATTCTACATACTGAGAAACTATTTTTTAAAGTGTTATTGAGTGAAAAATGAGAGAAATCAAAATTGTTTATAAATGAATGAAATAACATGTATCATTTTTGCAAATAGGAGATTTTAATTTAAAAAGAACATCTAAAACAGTCTCCAACAACCGTACTGGAAACCATTGTGAAATTCAGCAGATAAACGCAAGAAAAACACTGAAATTATGGAAGGGGCTTCACAAATGAACCCCTGAGTATCTCGGTGTGTACACGTGCATCCCTAAAAATGAGCAAGGATGAAATCCTAATAGAAGTTGGGCTTAACTCCAGAAACAGGCAGTCTGTATATCTGATTACTCTGGGCCAGTAATTTCTTTTTCAAATAAGGGAAAAATTGGATAGGATGAATGAAATTTCCCTGTCATAGTGCAATGATGGTACCATGGGAGATTATGTATTTTTATAATCATTCATCAGGGGTGGGGAGTGCTTGGGCTTAGCATAATGGAATTCGTAAACTGCTTTAAGTCTGAACACGGGCGTATACTATCAGTCAGACCATAAATGCTTATATGGCGGTGCGTTGGCGAACCGGTCAAATACTTGCACCAAAACATGCTGGAGGTTATTTGCCGGGAGATTTTACACATGTGGGGTGAGGCTGATTATGGGGGACCTTGCCCCGAATATTTATTCTCAGAAACATGAGTTTTGCAGGGTTTCACTTTGTATATTTTATGTTGAATTACATTTACTGAAGAAATTTGCCATCACACAACAGGCTGTCAAAACCAAAACACCCAGACATGAACAGCATGTTAATGCATGTCAAATATGATATTAGATGTGTGAATGAAACACATAAAGACTACATGGATGTTATAAGTCAGTGGCTTTGCTTGTTTAAGTGGTGAGTTTATGTGAACAGACAATAAGTTCTTGATATTTATTACTCATATTCATGTTTACAAATGATGTGTGGGTCTTCTTATTTTCTTGCATTACTGACACAAATGCACACAAAATACATGTTTTAAAGCGTGTAACAACAATTTTATAACTTGGAACACACACACATACACATACACACACAAAAACATACTATAATATATAAAGTTAAAAGTATATATTAATACAAAATATACTATATATTATAATATTATTATAATATATAGTATTAAAAGGCCACAGTATTGCTTTAGAACTTGTTTTTATTTTGTTAATGAAAAAGGAATGAAAATTGAAAAACGGGAACAAAGTCCCTTTCAATTGTTCCGGAGTATATATATATATATATATATATATATATATATACACACACATCAAACACATTTGAAAGCTATTTACTTCCTTAAATGAAGCTTAACTTTGTCTTTGTGTTTGTTTTTGAGTTGCCACAGTATGCAATATACTGACATGTCTTAAGGTCAATATTAGCTCAAAAATGGCAAAAAAGAAAAAGCTTTCTCTAGAAACTCGTCAGTCAATCATTGTTTTGAGGAATGAAGGCTGTACAATGCTTGAAATTGCCAAAAAAAAAAAAAAAAATGAAGATTTCATCTTTCATGCAAAGGTGTACACTACAGTCTTCAAAGACAAAGGACAACTGGCTCTAACAAGGACAGAAAGAGATGTGGAAGGCCAGATGTACAGTGGATATAAAAAGTCTACACACCCCTGTTAAAACAGCAGGTTTTTGTGATGTAAAAATTAAACAAAGATAAATCATATCAGACTTTTTGCACCTTTCATTTAAAAATGAGAACCTATGCAATGCCACTGAAAACCAAAGTGACACATTTCAGAGAAAGAAAAAAACTTAGAATAACTTAACTGCATAAGTGTGCACACCCTTATATAACTGGGCATGTGGCTGTGTTCAGAATCAACCAATCATCAAGCTCATGTGAAATAGTACACACCTGTCTTCACCTGAAGTGACTCTGATTAACTCCAAATCAATCTCAGCTGTTCTTGAAGGATTTTTCTGACATCTTCTTGGTTGCATGCTACTACAAGACCCATGGGCCACAAAGAGTTTACAAAGCATCAACGGGATCTCATTGTTGAAAGGTATTGCTCAGGTGAGTGCTACAAATTTTTTTACAAAGCATTAGATATACTATGGAACACAGTGAAGACAGTCATCAACAAGTGGAGAAATTATGGCACAACAGTGACATCAAGAACAGGACTTCCCTCCAAAATTGATGAGAAGACAGAGAAAACTGGTCAGGGAGGCTGTCAAGAAGCCTTCAGCAACATTAAAGGAGCTGCAAGTCTTTCTGGCAAGTACTGGTTGCTCCCTACATGTGACAACTTTGTATTCTTCATCTGTCTGGGCTATGGGGCAGGGTGGCAAGATGCAAGCCTTTTCTGATGAAAAAGAAACATAAAAGCCCGGCTAAACTTTGCAAAAATCTATAACCAGTCTCCCAAAACAATATGAAAAAATGTGTTATGGTCTGATGAGACCAAGATTGAACTTTTTGCCCAAAATTGTAAAAGGTATGTTTGGTGCAAAAACAACACAGCACATCAGCAAAAGAACACCATACCCACGGTGAAGCATGGTGGTGGCAGCATCATGCTTTGGGGCTGCTTTTCTTCAGCTGGAACTGGAGCTTTAGTGAAGGTGGAGGGAATCATAAATAGCTCCAAGTACCAGTCAATTTTGGCACAGAACCTTCTGGCATCTGCTAAAGCTGAAATTTTGACAATGACAATGATCCAAAGCTCACATCCAAATAAACAAAAGAATGGCTTCAGCAAAAAAAGTTTAATGTTTTGGAATGGCCCAGCCAGAGCCTGAACCTCAATCTTATAGAAAATCTGTGGGGGGACCTGAAAAGGGACGTACACAGGAGATGTCCTCGCAATTTGACAGATCTGGAACGTTTTTGCAAAGAAGAATGGGAACATATTCCCAAGTCAAGATGTGCCAAGCTAATAGACTCTTATCCAAACAGACTGAGTGCTGTAATAAAATCAAAGGGTGCTTCAGCTAAGTATTAGTTCAGGGATGTGCACACTTATGCAGTTAAACTTATGAAGTTTTTAATTATTTAATTTTTTTCTCTGAAATGTGTCACTTTGGTTTTCAGTGGCATTGCATAGGTTGTAATTTTTACATTAAAGGTGCAAAAATTCTGATATGATTTATCTTTGTTTAATTTTTTACATCACAAAAACCTGCTGTTTTAACAGGGGTGTGTAGACTTTCTATATCCACTGTACAACTAAACAAGAGGATAAGTACATCAGAGTCTCTAGTTTGAGAAATAGACACCTCACATGTCCTTAGCTGACAGCTTCATTCACAATTCTACCTGCTCAACACCAGTTTCATGTACAACAGTAAAGAGAAGACTCGGGGGTGCAGGCCTTATGGGAAGAATTGCAAAGAAAAGGCCACTTTTGAAACAGAAAAATAAAAAGAAAAGGTTAGAGTGGGCAAAGAAACACAGACATTGGACAACAGATAATTGGAAAAGAGTGTTATGGATCTTCACCCCATTGAGCTTTTGTGGGATCAGCTAGACTGTAAGGTGCGTGAGAAATGCCCGACAAGACAGCCACATCTATGGCAAGTGCTACAGGAAGCATGGGGTGAAATGTCACCTGAGTATCTGGACAAACTGACAGCTAGAATGCCAAGGATCTGCAAAGCTGTCATTGCTGCATGTGGAGGATTTCTTTGATGAGAACTCTTTGAAGTAGTTTAAGAAGTTCTGAACATTTTTTTCAAATTGTAATAGTAATTTTTCATGTTATTAATGTCCTGACTACACATTGTGATCAGCTGAATGCCACTTTGGTGAATAAAAGTACCAATTTCTTTCAATAAGAGCAAAATCTGTACATTATACCAAATTTTTGGCTGCCAGTATATATATATATATATATATATATATATATATATATATATATATATATATATATGTGTGTGTGTGTGTTGTTTTAATTATATTTGGGGATATATTTAAAACATTATCATATTATCATCATAAATCATCAATATTAAAATATTATTATAATTATATTACAAATATTATGATAAACAATTTATAGCTTGGAACACAAAAAAATACATAAATTCAAACTGTAAAAAGTATATTGTATATTAATTCAAAATATACCATTTATAATCATATAATACTATTAAAAGGCCAGTGTATTGCTTTAAAACTTTTTGTTTTTATGTAGCTTGTGAAAAAAAGGAAACTTTCTCTTTTTAAATCAAATATTAGTGTCTGATATCAGTGTACAGTATGAGAACATCCAAATGAAAATATTTACATTTCACCACTAGATGTCAGTAGCAGAATTCCCCAATTTTTCCAATCATCTGGCAGTTGAGTTGTGATTTCAGTTTGTCATTGAACAAATACATGCTTAACATCAATTCATCAAATCATTTGCTTTTCTCTTTTAGGAAGGTTTAACGTCACAGTCAAAAATGTCCCTCTAGATGCACATACGATTGTTTGTTCTTTCTGCAATTTCAATAAGAACCAATTACTTGAAATAAAGGATGATAATTGATTAATTAAACTGTTTTCATTGTCTTTCATGATGAGTTATTAAAGTTAATTATATGCTGGACCATTTCAAAAGTCTTATGGTATTGGCCAGGCAGGGAGTCAGAATTTAAATATACCAATAAAAAGTAATTACATACATACAGAAAGAAAGAAAGACAGAAAGAAAGAAAGAAAGAAAGAAAGTAATCAGTGGATCTATTTTTGTTGTCCAACCTATACTTTATTTATTTTTATGTAACACTGATTAACTAAACTGAACTAGAAATATATATCTAATCTACAAGCATGGTGTTTCCACAACATCTTCCATCACTTTTTCAAAAAATACAATTAGACCAATGAATAAAAATTATTTCTGTTTGTAATTTGTATTTTATGTGTAGTATGTTTTTATGTAATGTGTGCTTTTATGTAAAATGTTATTCAAAGCATTCATTATGTTCCTCATATACTTGGTTATATGAATATTTACAGTAAATATGTAATCTAAGAATATTTTATGTGGTAAATATTTGATTGATAATAATTTCACTTTCATTGTCATTATGATATACTTTATCAGCAAATAATGTGTATAATAATATATTATAAATAATTGTCTTTTTATGAGCAAACAGGGTTGGGAGGGTTACTTTTAAAATGTATTACACTACAGATTACAGAATACATGGTGTAAAATGTAATTTGTAACATATTCTGTTAGATTACTCAAGGTCAGTAACAAAATCGAAATACTTTGGATTACTTCTTCAGAACTGGCAGATTTTTTTATTTTTTTTTACTTGTTTTGACTATAAACAGGTTAATAACAAGTGAAAACAAAAATCTGCCAGTAAAGTAAGACAAAATACATATCTTATGTAATGTTGCTAAGTAAATTTATCTTGTTTTAAGGATTTGTAGATATTTTGTACAGGAAAACAATAAAAAAAATCTCTACAAGAATACGATTTTTGCTGTACATCCTTGCCTAATGTCAAAGGAGGAGGGAAAAATGTATAAAGTGGATTTTCTTGATAGAAAAATATAATTGTGCCTGGTTAAAGGTGCATGTAAAAGGGCTATAATAGCATATTAGCTTAGCATAAAGCTAAATGTTTGCATGACAATTTACAAAATGTTAACTATTTCTGTTGCTCCAAACTTAGTTCTAAACCCCGCTGAGTATATATATACACAATGGCAATTTTTTCTGATCTTATATGGATTCTCTCTATTGATTTCCCAAAGGAAAAGTTCCTTAATGACATCAAATCCACCTTTTCACTCATAACAGTGTGAGAGGGTCCTCTGTCTGCTCATATGAATGTAACACATCATAAAAAAATGTTTCACCGCTGTTGAAGCAGAACTGGAAAATGCAGTTGGGAAGAGCGGTTCCTCCAGGGACACAGTGATGGTGACTGAAGCCAGGGAGAGAGAGGTACCCCAGCTTGAAGACATGCTTGAGCCCCCTGGATGTGCAGTTTGAACAGGGGGGTTGATTAATTATCCTATCAGGAGCAGGTGAGCTCCAGGGTCCCACTGATAGTGAGTGAAGCCGAGGTGGGTGGCACCCCTCGGGTTGAAGTAGAGCCCAAAGGGCCTTGATGAATAAGCAGAAGTGGAAAAATACACTCAATACACTCAATACACTCTCTCACGACTGCAGTTTCATTGCACACCCTGTTTTTTGGACCATCCAGGGGGCTGATTCAAGCTGAGGGGCATCACCCACCTCGGCTTCACTCACTATCAGTGAGACCCTGGAGCTCACCTGCTCCAGATAGAATAATTCATCAAACCTCCTGTTCAAACTGCACATCCGGGGGCTCGGGCATGTCTTCAAGCTGAGGGGAGCCACCATCCTTGGCTTCAGTCACCTTCACTGTGACCCTGGAGGAACCGATCCTCCCAACTGCATTGACATAGTCATTTTTCCAGTTCTGCTCATTCATCCAGGCCCTTTTGGCTCTGCTTCAAGCCAAGGGGCACCACCCAACTTGGCTTCACTCACTATCAGTGAGACCCTGGAGCTCACCTGCTCCTGATAGGATAATTCATCAAACCCCCTGTTTAAACTACACATCAAGGGTGCTGGGGCATGTTTTCAAGCCGAAGGGAGCCACCCTCCTCAGCTTCAGTCACCTACACTGTGACCCTGGAGGAACCGCTCCTCCTGACGGCATTGACTTGACAAACTGCACATCCAGGGTGCTGCTCACAGCTCTGGTTACGACCTCAGATCAGACAAGTCAACCCGCTGAATTTAAGCATATAACTAAATGTAGAAAAATAAACTAACCAGGATTCCCACAGTAGCGGTGAGCGAAGAGGGAAGAGCCCAGCGCCAAATTCCAGCCTCGCCCGGGGCGTGGGAAATGTCCTTCTGTCCTAAGTCCTTCTGTTGGAGGCTTAGCCCAGGGATGGTGTGAGGCCGGTAATGGCCCCCGCCCCGCCGGGGTACGGTCTTCTCAGAGTCGGGTTGTTTGTGAATGCAGCCCAAAGTGGGTGGTAAACTCCATCTAAGGCTAAATATTGGCACAAGACTGATAGTTGACAAGGGCCATAAGGGAAAATTGAACAGAACTTTGAAGAGAGAGTTCAAGAGGCCGTGAAATCGTTGAGAGGTAAACGGGTGAGGTCCACCCGGAGGATTCAACTCAGCGGGCATGGTCGGCCCTTGTCGGCCCCCGGGTCGGCTTGGAAGGGTCAGGGGGCGAAGGTGGTTCATGGCTCCGGCCGCGTGCTTTACAGCACCCCCCCCCCGACTTCGCTGCTTCCTCCCGGTGCCACAGAAAGGTGTCCTCCATGCCCTCCCTCTGCTCTTGTCTGGAAGGACGGGGCACCCAGCTCCCGACGTGGACATCGACCGGAATGGACTGTCCTCAGGATTGTTTTTGGAGCATCAAGCCCATACCTGGCCATTGCGGTGGTGCAGAAGCCTAGGGCGCAGTGGGTGCAGATCTTGGTGGTAGTAGCAAATATTTAAACGAGAGCTTTGAAGGCCAAAGTGGAGAAGGGTTCCATGTGAACAGCAGTTCAGTGGGTCAGTCGGTCCTAAGGGATGGGCGAACGCCATTCGGTCTCCGTCACCCCTGGCCAATTGAAAGGGAGTCGTGTTCAGATCCCCGAACCCAGAGTGGTGGAGATGGGCGCCGCGAGGCGTCCAGTGTGGTAACGTGACCGAACCCGGAGAAGCTGGCGGGAGCCCTGGGAAGAGGCCCCACCCATCACCACTCCTGAAATGAGGGTGCTCCAGGTGACTTCCATCCCCTAAGAATAATCCTTCGCCGATCATAACTCCAGCTAGGACCCAACTTTTTACGTATCTATCCCCTATATTAATGATTGCCCCATCACCTAAAATACAGAGTCTGAGGCTAAATGAAATTTGAGTGTCCAATACGTCACACATAAAGCTCTGAACCCTCAACCAAAATTCTTGGAGCTTAACACACCACCAAAAAACATGGGTTGCGTTCCCATCTTCTGATTGGCATCGCCAGCAGGTGGGTGTGTCTTTAAGACCAAGCCTATACAATCTAAAGGGGGTTCAATAAAATTTATGTAAAATCTTGAATTGCATAAGGCGCACCCTTGCATCTCTAGATGTACACTTGATGTTTTTTAGAGTCCTAGCCCACACTCCCTCCTCAATACCAAGTTTAAATCTTTCTCCCATAATCTCTTGAGAGAAGTTGAAGCTCCATCCCCCAGACTCTGAATTAACAGGAAGTAATACACTGATGCCTCATGACCATGACCTGAGTAATCACCACTCCCAGTGTATCTGCCACTTTACGGAGGTGTATACTACTCCCAAAAATAGTACAGAGCAGGTGGCACAGCTGTAAATACCTAAAGAATTGAGACCTGGGAATCAAAATGTTGAACCATATTTTCAAAGGATCTCAACATTCCATTTTCATATAGGTCTCTGAGTGTATTAACCTCCCTCACAATCCACTCTGACGAGCAGAAAGGGGACTTATTAATACATCATTTTGGGTTCAGCCATATGCTCGAGGCAACATTTAAATAAATGTCCAAATTAAACACTCTGGACACTTTTGTCCATACCGAGTGCAAATGTGAGATAACGGGGTGTAACTTAACTTCTCCGGTTAGTTTAATAGAAAGGCTTTGCAACGGCGAATTAGGGGCAAGAAATTCCTGTTCAATACAAAACCAGGGAGGGCCTCTCTCAGGTGGAAGCGACCAATGAGCCAAATGTCTGTGACCGAATGCATAATAATAAAACAAAATCTTGGGTAGGCCTAGATCACCTTTGTCAATCGGCCTATGTAATTTACTGAAATGTAATCTGGGACGTTTACCATTCCAAATGAAGGACTTCGTTATGCCATCAAATTGCTTGAAAAATGAGAGGGGTACGTCTATAGGGAGAGATTGTAACAGGTAGTTGAATTCTGGAACACAAGTACAATACAATACAATTTTAATAACATTAACCTTCCCAGTCATAGATAAATGTAATGAAGCCCATCTACCCACATCACTCAAAAACATTTTTATTAAAGGGTCAAAATTAACTCTAACTAAATCACACAAATTTGCTGGGAATAAAATACCCAAATACTTAATGCTCTGTTTGGGCCACTGGAAGGCGCCCGGTTGAAAAGCCATATCGGGAAGTATGCCGTCAGAGCCAAAGCTTCAGATTTAGACCAATTCACTCATAAAAGTATAAAAATTATTCCCGAACCCGTACCTTTCCAAATCCCATTCTACCATATCAAATGCCTTTTCAGCATCAAGTGAGATGGCAGCAACCACCGTCTGATTGTTTGCCACTGCCCACATGACATTAATGAAATTTTATCAGAAGAATTACGGCCCCGAATACGGCCACTCGCTTGGATCTTTTTCCTTTTTAAGAATCAAACTGATCCGGGTTTGCGTAATGGTTGGTGGAAGCTTTCCATTCTTTAATTATTCCGTATAAACTTCTAGTTCTAGTCAGTTCTGTAGCATAAGATCTAAAAAACTCTACGGCAAAGCCATCTGGCCCCGGAGCCTTGCCTTTAGGCAAGGCCTTAATTACCTCGCCAAGCTCCTCCAAGGTTATCTCAGAATCAAGAGAATTATTTTGCTCAGTCGTCAGTTTAGGAAGTTCTAATGGTTTCACAAAGTTTCTAATATCCTCATCAGTAGACGAAGACATGGAACTGTAGAGATCAAGATAGAATTATTCTAAAGCATTATTAATAACAATGGTAAATATGTAAAAAAAAAAAAAAAAAAAAGAGGTAAATATTTCACCACCAGCAGATTTCACTGAGGGAATGGTAGAAAAAGACTCTCTCTGTTTTAAATATCTAGCCAGAAGCTTCCCTGCTTTGTCCCCCGACTCAAAGTATAACTGTCTTGCCCTGAATAGCCAAAACTCCACCTTCCGTGCCAAAATAGAATTATAGTTGTATTTCAATCAGGTCAATTCCCTGAAGCCATTAGACAACATTCAGTGCTTCAGCTCTGCCTCTGCACTTTTAAAATTCCCTTCCAATTCCACGAGTTCTTGTGCTTTGGATTTTTTGGTGAATGAGGCATACTGTATGATCCGACCCCTAAGAACCGCCTTAAGTACCTCCCAAGCCATGCCCACGGAGGATACTGACGACCAGTTGGTCTCCATATAGACATTGATTTCAGTCTTTAGTATTTGTTGGAATTCAGGATTTTGCAAAAGGAATACATTAAAGTGCCAACTAGATTATTTATTTTTATTCATTTGTGGCAACTCCCCTAAACATACCAGGGTGTGATCTGATACTAAAATGTTTCCAATTGAGCAATCAACAACAGAAATGAGAGACCTAGATATATATATATATATATATATTCTAGAGTAAATCTTATTGACTGATGGAAAATAATCCCTACCAGATGGGTTCAAAAGTCAACAAATATCTGTAAGACCAAGATTTTTTACACATCCCGTGAAGCGTCAATGTTACGCTAGAGGGCTTGCACACTTTTGCTTCACTATGATCAAGGACTGAGTCCATCAAAAGATTAAAGTCTCCTCCCAATATTATATCATGAGGGGTGCCAGTGGCTTGCAACATCCCTTCAAGATCTATAAAAAAGCCCTGATCATCAACATTAGGTGCATAAATATTAGCCAGATTAAGACTTTGTTCCTGAATTTCAGCTAAAACAATAATGACTCTTCCTAATATATCTTTACTCTGTTTGAGACATTTGAATTGTAGATGTTTACTTATCAGTGTAATGACTCCACTTCTCTTACTCGAGCCAGCACTATAAAAAAAAAATGCCCACCCCATATCTTTCCAACTTTTTCAGCTTCATGTGGAGAAAGGTGTGTTTCTTGAAGAAACACTATATCATATTTCATAGGCTTAATAAGAGAAATAACCTTCCTTCTTTTTATGGGGAGCCCCAACCCATTCACATTCCACATGGAGAGAGACAATCCACTCATATTAACATTTGACATTTTGACATATAAGAAAAAATAGATTGTGTGTCAAAAACAAGATTATAAAGACCACTTTCCAACATTGGTGCGACCATCAAAACCCAAACTTCCCCCAGAACAAAACAAACAGAAAAAATAAAAACATGCACATTAACCCCACGAACGACAGCACCAACTGGCGTCCATCTCCCCAAACTCAAACAGTCCATGCACGCCTACGGGAGCCCCTGCAACAACTTTGCCGACAGATTACTCAAGTCTGGTGTTTCTATACAAATTTTGTGAGACAGAGTTACACAGCAAAAGATCATCTTTAAAACAAACTCCAGCCAATAGGCAGAATTAACACAAAGAGCGTGTAGATTCATCCATAAAACTGTCCTGAAGGTGTGTTACTCCACAAAACAAACTCCGGCCAAGCATAAAGAGCATGCAGATACATCCACAAAACTCTCCTGAAGGTGTGTTACTCCACAAAATAAGCTCCAGCCGCTAGGCGGAACCAGCACAAAAAAAAGCGCTCAGTTTCCTCAAAGAGTCAAGTGAATGTTCAGTGAGCCGGTCCACTTGGCTGTAAAGTGAGTACCACAAGATGACTTACTCACTCCACTGACTTTTTGAAGAACATCGCTTGCTGTGGACATGTGAATGTTTTATGGCCCTCCTTAGCATCTATTCTCAATTTGGCCGGGAATATCAGTGCAAAAGCGACCTTCCATTGATGTAAAAGTTTCTTGCATTCCTTGAATCGATCACGTTTCTCTCTTATCGAATTCGCAAAGTCTGGGAAAAAGAAAATGCTGTGATTTTTCAAAGAAAGCCTTCCTTTACTCCTTGCCTCGCGTAACACAAGATCTTTATCAGATGATCTCAGAAATTTGACCAGAATTGATTGGGGCCTGCCTCCCTCCACAGCTCACCAAGCAGGAACCCTGTGAGCTCGCTCGATTTCCAGCTTATGGCCTTCTATGTCGAGCAGATTCGGAAGGAGCCCATCTAGGAATTTCACCATATCTTGTCCTTCTTCACCCTCAGGAATTCCACCAGCTACAGTTCTCCATGTACTCCAACTTCTCCCAGACACGCTCCAAATCCACCTTGGTCGCTAGCAGATTAGCAGATAATTCCCTCTCCGATGACTCCAGATAATCGATCCATTTCCAATTGACATCCCCCACTCTTGTAACAACATCAGTGAAATTTGCTTACATGGCAGTGATCGATTGACGTATCACAGCAAGATCCTCCAAGTCAGCAACGACCTTCATCAGCATTGCCGACATGTTCAGCATCTCTTGCCGCATTTCCAGCACTTCTCCGACTAAATCAACTCCCAGGTTCGCGGCCTGCTAAAAAGTGTCTTTTAATGTCTCCAGAGACTGAGGATTTTGAATTCTTTGACATATTGTTCTCCTAGAACAGTTATGGAACAGAGTGTATCGAATCTCACCGGTTTATGTCATTAAAAGTGTTAAAACTAGTAAAGTGCGCAGAGCTTGCCGTTCACACATCCGATCCTCGCATGGCGTCACGTGACTCCTCAAAATTTTGTATTTTAATTATGTAATCCCGTTACATTTATTCCATTACTCCCCAACCCTGTGAGCAATTAAATAACAAAACAAAGCTAAAATGATTTATGTTATCTTTAGTGTTCCATCTCATGTTATTTATTCTGATGCATGCTTTTTGAATGATCCTGTGTCTTTTTCCAAATTACAGTCAAGGTCATTATCGTTAACTAAAACTATTATGAAGATAAAAACTAGCAGTGAAAACAAAGTGTCATTAACTAAAATACGAGTATGTGTAAGTGTGTAGAATATAGGATGATAGTTATGTATATATGAGTAAGTGTGTTAAATAGATGGTCAGATTAATGTGAGTGTATGTGTAAAGAATTGAAGATCAGAGTAAGGCCAGAAACATACTTGTGACAAGCAACTTGTTCTGGTAGGAAGGAGGAAGCGGGAGCCGGATAAACAATCCACGGTTTTATTCACTCAATTTAACACACACGGTTTGCTTTTCAGCAGGGCACACACACACACACACACACTCAGGTTGGTCTCTCTCCCTTCCAGTGGACTGCCCTTATATCGCTCTCCAGATCTCACTGCAACACAAAACAGCTGTTAGAAATAATTTCCCACAGGTGTCAATTTTTAGTGCTCTTCCTCTTTTGGCCTCGCTCTCCACAGAACGTCGCTCGACCATGCCCCAACTCCACATACCCCCGACTCAGGCCGGGGAGCCGTCCGGCCTGTCACCCATTTCTAGATGGAAATCCGTGACAGCCATCTGCACCCCCGGCCTTTAGACCACCTCGGACTTAAAAGGCTGGAGAGCCAGATACTAATGGGTGATCGGTGCGTTGGCATCCTTCATGCGATGGAGCCACTGGAGTGGGGCGTGGTCTGAACAGAGGGTGAAAGCACGCCCTAAGAGATAGTACTGGAGGGTGAGGACCACCCACTTGATGGCCAAACACTCCTTTTCAATCGTGCTGTACCTAGTCTCCCTCAGCGAGAGCTTATGACTAATGTACAGCATGAGGCGCTCCTCCCCCTCCACCATCTGGGACAGTACCGCTCCCAGCCCCCTGTCCGATGCATCCGCAATAATAGCCAGCCAACCCCAGGAACTTTCTCGCCTTCTTTTTGGTCTTAGATCTCGGGCAGGCTGCAATTGCTGCGGTCTTTTCAATTTAGGGCTGCACCTGCCCATGACCCAAGTGGAAGCCCAGATACTGTATTCCGCAAGCCCAATTGCACACTTCTTTGGGTTTGCCGTGAGTCCCGCCCATCTCAACGACCTCAGGACAGCCCTGAGAATGCCGCAGGTGTGGCATAAGCAGCGTGCGGTCTGAGGATTCTGTCCATGAGCCGCTGAAACATTGTTGGGGCCCCGAACAAACCAAACGTAAGGGTCATGAATTGGTGTAATCCGAATGGTGTGGAAAACACAGTTTTTTCATGGGACATGGGAGTTAAGGGGATCTGCCAATATCCCTTTGTCAAATCCAGTGTCGAATAAAACTGAACTTCGCCTAACCAATCGTGCAGTTCTCAATCCGAGGCATTGGGTACACATCAAATTTAGACCGCATTGACTTTTCTATAATCCACACAGAACCGGACAGAGCCGTCGCTCTTAGGAACAGAACCACCGGGCTGGCCCAGTCACTGTGGGATTCCTCTATTAACCCCAAATCTAGCATGGCCTTCAGTTTTTCCCTTACCACTTATTTTTTGTGTTCGGGTAATCGGTAGGGACAATTGCATACACTACCCCTGGGGTTGTTTCGATATGGTGCTCTATGAGATTCGTGTGACTGGGGAGAGGTGAGAACACATTGGAGAACTCTCTTTGCAACCTGGCAACCTCCCTGACTTGGGACGGTGAGAGGTGGTCTCGACAAGTAACCGGGGTGACTCGATCAGTGGCTTTTAAGTTCACCTCCGGCCCGAGCTTCTCCCTCTCCGGAACCACCGTCGCCAAAGTCACGGGAACCTCTCTCCATGGTTTTAGGTGGTTGAGGTGGTAAATCTGATGTGCTCTGCCTCTATCCATTTGTTTCACCTCATAATCGATTTCCCCAAATCGCCATGTGACCTAAAAGGGCACTTGTCACTGGCGAGTAATTTAGAGCTCGATTTAGGGAGCAATACAAGGACTTTATCTCCCAGTGTAAATTCCCATAGTCGAGTGCCCCTATTATACAGCCGGGATTGACGTTCTTAAGCCTGGAGCAAATTCTCCTGTGTTAGTTGCCCCAGTGTGTGGCGTTTTTCTCTCAGGTCAAGAACGTACTGAATTTAGTTTTTGCTATTTGAAGGTCCCTCCTCCCAATTTTCCCATAAGACGTCGAGCAAGCCGTGCAGCCGATGCCCATACAGTAAATCGAATGGCGAAAACCCCGTGGAGGCTTGTGGGACCTCTCGAACTGCAAATAACAGGGATTCGAGCCACTTGTCCCAATTCTGTGCATCATCATGCATGAACTTACAAATCATGTTCTTTAGAGTTTGATTAAATCGTTCGACCAAGCCATCTGATTGGGGGTGGTAGACACTGGTACAAATCGATTTAATCCCCAATAATTCGTACAGTTTGCGTAGGGTGTGTGACATAAACTTAGTGCCCTGATCAGTAAGGATTTCTTTTGGAATCCCCACTCGGGAGATAACTCTGAAGAGTGCCTACACAACACTTCATGCTGAGATGTTGCGCAGAGGCACTGCTTCCGGATATCACATTGCATAGTCCACCAGAACTAACACAAAGCCATGCCTGCATGCCGTCCATTCCAATGGTCCGACGAGGTCCATGCCGATTCTTTCGAAGGGGACCTTGATCAATGGAAGGGGGCGCAACAATGCTTTTGGGGTGGCAGCTGGATTCACCAGCTGACATTTACGGCACTTTGCTGCAGGACCCATCCACACATATTCCCCTCAATAAAGTTGTAAATTCCGGCCAATTCATATCCAACATTAGTGGATGGGAGAGGCGGGGACTAACCGCAGCCTCAACACTATGCTTTTGTCCCTGAAATTGAATGATGACCATCACTAAAGGGTATCTTTGAATATCCCCATGCACACATCTTATCATCACCCACCGGCTTGTATCCAAACATTGGATTGAACCAAGTCTTGATGAATGGAGGTTTGGTTACAACCTGAATACACCATGGCTTGGTATGTACCCACCTTAATACTCACAGGTATCTGGTACATCCCTGCTCGATCGGGGGTGGCCTGTGGCGTGTTGGGGATCTGGACTAATGTCTCCACCTCCATGGCACGGCATCTGTCCTGGAAGTTCCCAGGTTCCCCACAGCTCCAGCAGACCAGCCCAGACTTCACACCCACAGCAGTGGATTCTCCAGCCTGTGGGGGAGAGCGGAGAGAGACAGGGGAACCAGCTTTGGGGTCATAATTCCCCATTTCCGGGGAAATAGGAACAGGATGAGGAGAGGAAGGAGAGGGAGCGAGAGAGAGAAAGAGACAGAAGGAGAGGGCTTGCTTGTCCCCGGATCCAGCGATGCTGGACGGTGGCAGTGGACCCAGTCTGCTGTTCCTTTCGGTTGACGGGCGATGAACTGTTCCAGTACCACCAGATTGAGCACTTCCTCTGTGTCGCATTCTTCAGCCAGCAGCCACCTTCATCAGGTGTCATGGAGCTGTTGGGTGAATGCGAACGGGCGGTTGTGCTCACCAAAGCATCAGCAAGTGGAAATGTTGGCGATGTTGTTCAGGACTCCGGCTAATCCATGGCAAGATGGCTCATTTCAAGTCCGGATACCCCAGGAGGTTGGCGACTTGGAGTTGTTGGGCTGCCAGCTGAGCTTCTCCCGACAGCAGCAGCAGCCTGACTGCCCACTGGGAGTCTGGCCATCCCGATGCTTCCACTGCACCTCTCAAATAACTCCACGAATGCCTCTGGGTTGTCCACTGGTCCCACCTTCACGAGCATGAAGTGGGATATAGCTGGGGCGGCGGCTAGGGGCACATCGGTAGAATCCCCCTGGGGTATCAAGCTCCGTAGCACCTGTGATCATCTGCTTGAGCTTGTAGGAGGGCCTGGAAGTGCTGCTCCTGTTCCTGGAGCAGCTCAAGCAGAGACTGATGTTGAGTTTGGTGGATGCTGGTGAGGGTATAGATAATTTGGCAAAGGGCGAGGACTCCATGACGACGTATCTTCCTCCCAATCCTGGGTTTCGGCACCACTGTGACAAGCCAATTGTTCAGGTAGGAAGGAGGAAGAGGGAGCTGGATAAATAATCCACGTAAGGTTTTATTCACTCAGTTTAACACGCACAGTTTGCTTTTCAACAGGGCACACACACACACACTCAGGTTGGTCTCTCTCCGTTTCGGCAGTCTGGACTGCCCTTATATCTCTCTCCAGCTCTCACAACAACACAAAACAGCTGTTAGAGATTATTTCCCACAGGTGTCAATCCTTACTGCTCTTCCTCTCCCGGCCTCGCTCTCCACAGAACGTCGCTCGACCACGCCCCCATCTCCACAATACTTTACACAAGTATGCAGATACGAGAGCTTGGCCAACACATTGTGAACAACAGTCCGGTTGAACATGCTTAAAGGGATAGTTATCACAAAAATGTAACTATCTCTCATCAAAAAATTCTCTCATCATTTACTCACCCTAATGTCATCCCAGATTTGTATGACTTTCTTTTACTGCTGAACACAAATAAATAATTTTAGAAGAATATCTCAGCTCTGTAGATCCATACAATGCAAGTGAATGGTGACCAGAATTTTGAAGGTCTAAAAAGCATATAAAGGCAGCATAAAAGTAATCTATAAGACTCTATTGGTTAAATCCATATCTTCAGAAGCAATATGACATGAAACAGATCATTATTTAAGTCTCTTTTTACTAAAAATCTCCACTTACTGGAGTCGTATGGATTACTTTTATGCTGCCTTTATGTGCTTTTTGGACCTTCAAAGTTCTGGCCACCATTCACTTGCATTGTATGGACCTGCAGAGCTAAGATATTCTTGGACTTGCGCAATGGCTCCAGCCTTGTCCTAGGCAAAGACCGCAATGTGCTGTGTGCATTTGTGGGGTGGTTATGTTGCGGTCAGTTAGATCATCGTTCGGTTCTCAAGTCAGTGGAAAAGCAGTCTCTATATTGTGTGTGTCTGTATGTGTGCATGTAGCTTTTTAAACTAAAGCCTATTGGCTATTTTTAAAAAGGCAGGAGTCGTTCGACATGTCCCACCCCCAACTTCATGTTTCCATAGGAAAATACATCAACAGACCAAAGGAAACGGCACTTGTCAAGGCACTTCACGGGGACTTTAATTTACAGTGCATTCAGAAAGTTTTCAGACCCCTTCATTTTTTTCACATTTTGTTATGTTGCAGCCTTATGCTAAAATGCTTTAAATTATTTTCTTTTTTTCATATCAATCTACACTCCATACCCAATAATGACAAAGCAAAAACCAGATTTTCGATAACTTTGCAAATGTATTAAAAAGAAAAAAACTTAAATATCACATTGACTGAATGCACTGTAAGAGTAAGTACAGGGGCACAAAAGCAAAGTATGTACTTTGCTATGATACTGTACTTTTTCTTTAAGATTACATACAGTACCTGTATATAAACTGTATATAATATTATGTTTCAAAAAACAGTATGACAATGGTGTAGGGTGTCCGAGTCCTCAGTATTCAGCAACTCTTTTCAAATGTAAGTGCTATATATATCAAGAAAGATGTTCCAGGGGGCCTGGGTAGCTCAGCGTGTATTGACGCTGACTACCACCCCTGGAGTTGTGAGTTTGAATCCAGGGTGTGCTGAGTGACTCCAGCCAGGTCTCCTAAGCAACCAAATTGGCCTGGTTGCTAGGGAAGGTAAAGTCATGTTGGGTTAATCTCCTCATGGTCGCTATAATGTGGTTCTCGCTCTTGGTGAGTGGCGAGAGCGAATGGCAAGTTGTGCGTGGATGCCGCAGAGAATAGCGTGAAGGTAACGCACTCAACAAGCCACATGATAAGATGCACGGACTGATGGTCTCAGATGCGGAGGCAACTGAGATTCGTCCTCTGCCACTACGCCACCACGAGGACTTAGAGTGCATTGGGAAATGGGCATTCCAAATTGGGGACAAAAGGGAAGAAAAAAAAAGAAAAAAGAAAGATATTCCATTAGGTCAAATTGAGTAAATCATTTTAATGGTTATTGTTATTACGTCATACATTCAGGTCACATGACAATGCCCACGTTCCTGGATGAAGTATGTCATGGAATGTATTCATACTACTCACCTGCATACCTGAAAAAAAAACAAAAAACTTTTTTACCTGCCAAGTACGTTCTTCATTAAATGCAGTGCATGCTCTGAAAGTACGCGATTTTGGACGCAGCCTTAATAAAAATAGATTATCAAAGTTATGTAAGTATGTTTAAGTATGGAGGACTAGAGTAATTTACTGTAAATATAGTACAAGTATGTATCTTCAGAATGAGAGTAAATTGAGCATAAGTATGTAGTACAGGGGTCGGCAACCCATGGCATGCATGCCAGCATTGGCACACGGAGGAGTAATCACTGGCATGCGAGCAACTGCGAGAGAGGAGTAGACTATTTTATTTATATAAATTCTGCACCTGCATTCCAATCTACATCTTGATGTAATCGAGTTTCATTAGCTGAATGGGAGGCTACACAAAAAGTTAAAATGTGACGAAACGGCAGTATACCCAACAGACTCGTGCAGCGCATGCAAGCCGGCATCACAAGTCATGCACGTTTATGCCCCACCAAAGAAAGAAATATTGGACCACTGCTACACAGTAAAGGATGCATATCGCTCTGTCCCAAGTGCAGCTCTTGGACTCTCTGATCACTGTCTGGTTCATCTTCTCCTGACCTACAAGCAGAAACTAAAATCAGCTAAGCCTGTAGTAATAACTGTAAAGAGATGGACCAATGAAGCAGAGCTGGAACTACAAGCCTGGTTTGACTGCACTGATTGGAGTGTTTTTGAGGCTGCAGACATCATACATCAGTTTCTGTGAGGATATGTGTATCCCTACTAGGACATTTTCATCATTCAATAACAATAAACCATGGTTTACAGGAAAACTCAGACAGCTTCGTCATGCCAAAGTGGATGCTTACAAAAGTGGGGATAAAACATACAACCAGGCCAAGAACACACTCACTAAGGAAATCTGGACCCCTGCTGGACCCCCTTCAGTTTGCTTACTGAGCAAACAGGTCTGTGAATGATGCTGTCAATATGGGACTGCATTTTATACTGTAACACCTCAACAGACCTGGGACTTATGCAAAGATACTATTTGTGGACTTCAGTTCAGCCTTCACTACCATAATGCCTGATGTTCTCTCAACCAAACTGTCCCAGCTCTCCATGCCCACCCCAATCTCTCGATGGATCATTGGCCAGCTTTCTGACAGATAGGCAGCAGCTAGTGAGACTGGGGAAACTCACATCCGTGGCCCTCACTATTAGCACTGGTGCTCCTCAGGGATGTGTTCTCTCTCCACTGCTCTTGTCCCTGTATACAAATGACTGCACTGTAAATGACCCCACTGTCAAGCTCCTGAAGTTTGCAGACGACACCACGTTCATCTGCCTCAACCGTGACAGTGACGAGTCTGCATACAAACGGGAGGTTGATTAGCTGGCTGTCTGGTGCAGTCAAAACAACCTTGAGTTGAACACACTCAAAACAGTAGAGATGATAGTGGACTTCAGGAGAAATCCCCCCGCACTCCCCCCATCACCATCCTGAACAGCACTGTGGCAGCAGTGGAGCCATTCAGGTTCCTGGGCTCTACCATCTCTCAGGACCTGAAGTGGGACACCAACATAGACTCTATTGTGAAGAAGGCTCAGCAGAGAATGTACTTCCTTTGCCAGCTGAGGAAGTTCAACCTGCCATAGGAGCTGCTGACACAGTTCTACTCAGCCATCACTGAGTCTGTGCTATGTACATCTATAACTGTCTGGTTTGGTTCAGCCACCAAATCAGACAGAAGGAAACTATAATGGACAGTCAGAACTGCTGAGAGGATTATTGGTGCCCACCTGCCCACCCTCCAAGACCTGTACATCTCCAGAGTGAGGAAACGTGCAGGTAGAATCACTCTGGACCCCACACACCCTGCACACTTCCTCTTTGAACTGTTGCCCTCTGGCCAGCACTACTGAGCGCCAGGCATCTAGGCACAAGAACAGTTTTTACCCTCAGGCCATTTTCCTCATGAGCAATTAAACTGCCTCAGGACTCCCCCATAGTGCAATAATGAAAATACATATCTCATGTACATATGTAAATTCACATATTTAATTCAATAACTGTACATATCCATACCTTGCACAAACATTACCACTTGCACATGTTTATATGCCATTCTGTTATATGTCTATTATTTGTATGTCTATTTATACTCTTACCTTGTTTTATATGCTGTGTCTCACTGTAATGTTCTGTGTGCACTTGTTTCTCCTATCACAAAAAAAAAAAAAAAAAAAATAAAAATAAAATTCCCTTGTGTATGTGAGAACACTTGGCAATAAAGCTAATTCTGATTCTGAGTTAACGCACCTGCTTTGCTTTGGTCAGGCTGCGCGGATGACAGCCTACATTCCATGTTTCATTTGTTTCTTTTTGCTTTCAGAACATCACTATTAATCATTGAGATTTCCAACCCTGCATACAGGTACACCCTCCTTAAACCACGGTCACACTCAAAATTACATTAAACGATTAAAAAAAAAAACATATACTGGCAGCCAAAAGTTTGGTATAATGTACAGATTTTGCTCTTATGGAAAGAAACTGGTACTTTTATTCACCAAGTGGCATTCAATAGATCACAATGTATAGTTAGGACATTAATAATGTGAAAAATTACTATTACAATTTGAAAAAGAAAATTCAGAACTTCTTAAACTACTTCAAAGTGTTCTCATCAAAAAATCCTCCACGTGCAGCAATGACAGCTTTGCAGATCCTTGGCATTCTAGCTGTCAGTTTGTCCAGATACTCAGGTGACATTCCACCCCACACTTCCTGTAGCACTTGCCACAGATGTGGCTGTCCTGTTGGGCACTTCTCACGCACCTTACAGTCTAGCTGATCCCACAAAAGCTCAATGGGGTTAAGATCCATAACACTCTTTTCCAATTATCTATGGTCCAATGTCTGTGTTTCTTTGCCCAGTCTAACCTTTTCTTTTTTCTTTTTTTTTTTCTATTTCAAAAGTGGCCTTTTCTTTGCAATTCTTCCCATAAGGCCTGCATTGTATAGTCTTCATTCCTCAAAACAATGATTGACTGATGAGTTTCTAGGGTAAGCTGTTTCCTTTTTGCCATTTTTCACCTAATATTGACCTGAAGACATGCCAGTCTATTGCATACTGTGGCAACTCAAAAACAAATACAAAGACAATGTTCAGCTTCATTTAACGAACCAAATAGCTTTCAACTGTGTTTGATATAATGGCAAGTGATTTTCTAGTACCAAATTAGCAATTTAGCATGATTACTCAAGGATAAGGTGTTGGAGTGATGGCTGCTGGAAATGGGGCCTGTCTAGATTTGATCAAAAATGACTTTTTTCAAATAGTGATGGTGCTGTTTTTTACACCAGTAATGTCCTGACTATACTTTGTGATCAGCTGAATGCCACTTTTGGTGAATTAAAGTACCAATTTCCTTCTGAAACAGCAAAATCTGTACATTATTCCAAACTTTTGGCTGCCAGTGTAAACCCATATCGTGGGGTTCAAAAATCTGAGTCTATTCAAAATATAAATGAAACCTGGAAATAAAGTTTTACGATTTTGCAGGTGTGATTCACCGAAAAGGACTAAATAGTTGATCGCTTGTGATGCGCGAATGGCTTGCACACTCAACGCGAGTCTCGTCACACTTTATTAGTGTTTAGTCTCCCATTCAGCTGATGAAAACACACTGCATGATCATGAGGAAGGATTACATTAAGATGTTAATTGGAATGCAGGTGCGAAAAACTTCTTACAAATAAAACAGCCTGCTCCTCTCTCTTGTTGCTTGCTAGTTATTACCCCTCTGTGTGATTTTGATGAATGTAGTATGACATAATTTAAAAAGCACTTTCACAAGATGCCCTGTGAAAATTCACATACACGATTATGATTATATCATAATCATTGGGTTTTGCACAAATTTTCCACACAAACTATATGCTGATAATATAATTTGTAATGAAAAATGAACGATTAAACTAGAAAAATCTTCACAAGTCTACGCAAACTTCGGAAAATCACATACATGCGGAATGTTTTTTTTTTGTTTTTTTTTTTTAAGGGGTGTCGGCACAGCCATTGACCAGGAAAGTAAAAAATGGCACTCTAAAAAGGTTGCCAACCACTGATTTAGTATGAAGGAGTTTCCCTGGGTTCACCCAGCATCCCCCGCGCGCTCAACATGGAGGATCTGACGGTGGAGGTTCGTGGCTCCAATGGAGCTTATTACAAGGTAAACACAGCATTTTTACCTCGTGTTTCATTTCACGAGTATATCATATTTTGAAGACATATACGATAATAAATCGTTCAAAGAAACTTTATAAAACGAACTGCACTGTGTACTTTTCGAGCTTGGAAATAGTGCACGGCTCTGTCTATGTTAGCCGTTAGCAGCTGCGCGAGGGTCATGTTCAAATACAAATAATTCTACACACAATCATGATTATTATTTTGCTGTGATCTTATTAACAAAAATAAGAAAAAAACTGTCTTTTGGATCAGAATAAATTACCAAATTTTTCATTTCATTGATTGAACATTCCTCAGTCATGCGACTGGTTTTGTTATTCGTCAATGAACTACACAAATATAATCATAATATATACATGGTGAATATAAGGCACTTATAACCGAACACATATTAAAAGTAAATAACTAGCAACGCTTGCTATCTATCATAAACATGTCATCGATAGTATTCGGTAGGTTTAAATCTGTACTCATTTTAAAGCACACATTAGTCTATTCATCTATCTCTTATGAAAGCAGTAAACAGTATAGTTAAATAAGTGTCATTAACTATATATGGGTTTAGATGAGATAGAAAGCCTCCAGGAAGCTCATGTCCCTCATTTAAGGTGTGGTAAAAAATTAAGTTCAAATGTTCAGCCAGCCAACCATCCATCTGTCCATCCATCCATCCATCCACCCATCGTCTGTATATGTGATACATTACTCTATAGGTTTCTACCAGCGTTATCATTTTAACACATGGTGAATGAGGTAAGGCCCAGATAGAAAGTCTAATTTAAGTTATTATTCAAAGTCTGATCCTGCAGTTATTCTGCACATGTAGTTTTGCGCCATTCTTATCATGGCGCGTGTCAGCTGTTCACTGTCCATCTGGAGCTGTCATCCAGCACTGCAGATATTTTAACACCAGTCTATTTTGAGATGAGGTTTAAGAGATACCAGTGCCCATTTTGGAGTCACTTACAATTCACAGACGACACTTGTTGTGTGCTGACCAGCTTGGGTCATTTTAACTTTAAGGAGATATAAGGGTGCAACAGGCCTCTTGAAATTCATCTGACTACTGCTTTTAAAACCTTTGCGTTTAAAGCAAATAAGCTGCATTTATGTTGGACCTGCTGTATGAAAATGCAGTACAAATGCAGGAAATTGGTTACATGTCAAAAGCCAGCATTAAAAAAAAAAAAAAACATTTATTTACACACAAAAAAAAAAAACCTTTTGTGAATGTGTGTTTGTCATATAAACATCTAGTCAGTCAGTGAGTCAGATGGTAATTCAGTAAGCGCCATGATGTATTAGTAAGGTAGAAAATTAATACGTTTTAAAATGAATGATTGAAGGGATAGTTTTGGAAAGTACAATGGCTCCCCCCATTACAGTCTCACCAGACTGCATGGTTTGGATAGGAAGACTGAGGGAAAGGCACTGGCTGACGCATCTTTTTGGAAGCCCATCAGACACTCCAAGTCCACCACAGGTGACTGGAACTCCTTGAGGGATTAGGATGTTTAAAACTAATGTACTGTAAATACACTACTACCAAAACCAGAAAAAGGAAAGAACCACGCTGTGTAAAAGTACCAAGAAAATCAAGATTAAAGTACTTAAAGGTAATTCCTGACACTTACTCATAAACAAAACGGATGGCCAAATGCCAAACGGCCAAAACTCCGACTTGGAAATATTATCAGCACATATAACCAGGTTGCCAGGTCCTGACTGATCTGGGGTGGCTGAGAGATCTCCACGCAGTCAATTTTGCGATTTGGGTCCCTGAACTGGGCCAGAGGACCCTTCTTGGTAAAAGGCAAGAAAATTCCAATCACTAACTTGTAAATAAAACACATTGCTTAAGTCCAAACTGCCAATCCATAGCTTAGAATGTTCATATCGGTAGGGAAATGGGTATATAAAACCAGGGTGCCAAATCCGGACCTAGCGGGGATGGTTGAGAGATCTCCATGCAGTCTAGATTGTAAGACACAGTAAGATGTTCTCAGAAACAAAAGATTAAGGCAAACAAATTATCCAAGAAAACAAGCAAAATAAACACTTCCCAAATAAACATAATTCTTGACCCGACTTGGAGTGTCTAATGGGCTTCCAAAAACATGCGTAGGCCAGTGCCTTTCCCTCTGTCTTCCTATCCCAAACCATGCAGTCTGGTGAGACCATTGAGACTGGAGGAGCCATTGTATTTTCCAAACCTACACAATATTAGGCAGGTGGTTTCAATGTTGTGGCTGATTTGTGTGTGTGTGTGTGTGTGTGTGTGTGTGTGTGTGTGTGTGTGTGTGTGTTTGTATATATATATATATTACATACACACACTGCCTAATATTGTGTAGGTCCCCCTCGTGGCACCAAAACAGCACCATGATGTTCTTCTCACCACAATTTTACAGAGTGGTTATCTGAGTTACTGTAGACTTTGTCAGTTTGAACCAGTAGAATATCAAGAATATCATGTCAGAATGCTATTCTGAGATGCGGGTTGGCACTGTCTTGGCGGCACAAGGGGGGAACTACACAATATTTTTTAAATCTCATTTTTGTCATTTTGGACAACCTTATTTGTTAACGACTCAGTCCTCTTATTGCATATTTAGTTTTCACTCAATTTTGTATTTTTTATTTTAAACAATGTTATTGTTCCAGGGCTTTGTCAAAGATGTTCATGACGACTCGCTCTCCATTTCATTTGAAAATGAGTAAGTAGGTGCAATTAGTTCACTATCATTTGACAATATTGCTTTTAAAACAAGTGTTGATAAATGAGCATCATTGTTTTCTTTTAGCTGGCAACCTGAAAGACAAGTCCCCTTCAGTGATGTGCGGTTGCCACCTCCAGCTGATGGCAAAAAGGAAATCAATGAAGGAGAAGAAGTTGAGGTGAGTAGATACTGTATGTATAGTATTAGTGCTTCACTGTCTCATCATATCTACGACCTCCATAAAGCCACATTCAGTGACTCTAACAAGCGGCTTTCACTGTTCAGATATACTCCAGAGCAAATGAACAAGAGCCCTGCGGTTGGTGGCTTGCTCAAATACGCATGATGAAAGGAGATGTAAGTATGCTCACTCGGTACAGTTTCTGTTTCCTCTGAAGACCTTTGAGTTGAGCTCGGATTTACTTTCACTTTTGTTTCGTGCAGTTCTACGTGATCGAGTATGCTGCTTGTGACGCAACCTACAATGAAATAGTTACGTTTGAACGTCTCCGCCCAGTGAATCGTAATAAAGCTGTGACACAGAACACATTCTTTAAGTGCACTGTTCCTGTCCCCGAAGATCTCAGAGCAGCGTGAGTACTAACGTCATTATGCATTAACTACAGTACCAATCAGAAATTTGGACACATCTGGTCATTGTTTAATATGAATATGTTCCACATTTTAGAGCGATAGAAAAGTCCTAACTTGCATTTGAGCTAGGCTACATAAAAGTCCAAACAACTTCACAAGGTGCATTGTGGGATGATTTTTAAACACCAAGTTGAAAAATATTATTAGTGAGATAATTATTTTATTACACAAATAAGTACGATTACCAATAATACTACATATTAGTCCCATTGAAAATGTAATAGTAAAGCACTGATTTTGAGTTGGGATGCAGATGTAAATTTACTGATTTGCGTCGGCACAGCCATTGACCAGGAAAATAAAAAATGGCACTCCATGTCAAAAAGGTTGCCGACCCCTGATTTAGTGTATCCACTCCAACTGATTCTTGAAACCAATGGAAAAAAATTAATACATGGCCAGACATGACAGCCATTTGTTTACAAAACTAATTAAACATTGTGAAAACCTTTAGATCAAAAGTCTTTTTTTTTTTTTTTTTTTTTTTTGAAACATTGTGAGAAATATAAATTCACTCAAGTGTATCCAAAACTGTCATGAACATGTATGGGTCATATATTCACCCTCAAAATATATATATAATAAAAGAAGTATTGAAAGCAGAAGCCTATTTTTAGAACCATTAAGATATTTTGCATTGTGACTTTTTTTAATGACAATTTTCACCCAAATTCTCATTACTGTAATGCAAAACTTTTCATTACTGCAATGTGATAGTCTTTATTTATATAGTGTGGTAGTATGTGTTGTACCACCTTTAATTTATAATAATTTAAATAAAAGCATATTTTTTCAGCTTCAGGCCATTTCATGTTCCAGGGTTAAATCTTTTATGGAAACAAAATTATTTTTTCATACTGTATATGAAGGTCTCATTAAAACTGAATTGGAAAACGTTTCACCAGGCCTCCATTTTTTTTATTTTTATTTTGGTGTGCCTTTTCTGGATAGATTTTACAGTTTTAGCCTTGTCCCAGACCCAGAATTTATATATTTAACTATGAAAATTCATACTAAATTATCACATATTTAAAAACTATGATAATCTAAACAGAGTAAAAAAAACAAAAAAAACATTTACATTTTTATTGTGTGAAAGTGATTTCTATCAATTTTCTAAATTGTTTTTCTAAAATTACGACTGTGCCGTCATTTCCACCACACCAAACAATTTTTTCCCTAAACATGTTTTTTCAAAAGGTAGTGTACTTATTAACCAAGTGGAAAAAGTGTCGGTGAAGAGCATGCTTGGGATGAAAAATGAGACGAGGTAAATATGTGAGTATTTTAATTGGGCATCATTTCCAATTGAGCTGTAATTTTTTGAAAATTACACAGTGTGAAAATCGAATTAAAATATAATAGAATTATAAATTGTATTTAGGATACGTAACATTTTTATACATATGTAATCAATAATCAGTATTTACTATTAATCAATAATCAGTATTATGAAAAACATATTAAAATTAGCATTAGAAAGACAAAGGTGTCTGTAATTTTATTTCAAAAACTTAAAAAAATGTCATTTCCAGCACAGAATTATATTAAACACAATGCAGAATTTGAGATGTACTCGAAATGTGATGGAAATTTTTATGATTTTCAGACAAAAATGACATAAATCAGTGAGTCCCAACCAGGGGTACGTAAGCAGGTTCCATGGGGTATGCAAAAAGAATTGGATTTTGCTATGTTGAACCAAGCAAAATCACTTGTATGGCTTAAAAGAAAAATAATCAAATTTGGGATAGGTAAAAATATAGATTTTCCAATTAATCGCAATCTTCATTTGAACAATCCCGATATCGACGTTTGCCATCGAGATCTTTTCACTGCGTGCTGATAGTAAAAGTTTGGTTTGACTCGTCCTGTGTATTGTGTTCAAAGATGAGAACCACACAATGCATTTTTCATTAAATAACGACTCTCTTAATACCATTATTATATGCAATATGTATGCAATTTCAAGACATCATATGTATTGATGGAATTCATGGAATTTGTAAAAAAAACACTTGGGGGGGATTTTCTCCCTTTTTCTCCCCTATTTGCAATGCCCAATTCCCAATGCGCTCTATGTCCTCGTTGTGGCGTAGTGGCTCGCCTCAGACCAGGTGTTGGAGGACGAATCTCAGTTGCCTCCATGTCTGATACCGTCAATCCGTGCATCTTATCACCTGGCTTGTTGAGCACGTTACCATGGAGACATAGCACGTGTGGAGGCTTCACGCTATTCTCCGCGGCATCCACGCACAACTCGCCACATGCCCCACCGAGAGCGAGAACCACATTATAGCGACCACGAGGAGGTTACCCCATGTGACTCTACCCTCCCTAGCAACCAGGCCAATTTGGTTGCTTAGGAGACATGGCTGGAGTCACTCAGCACAGCCTGGATTCGAACTCATGACTCCAAGGGTGGTAGTCAGCATCTTTACCCACTGAGCTACCCAGGCTTCCCAAATTTGTACATTTTCAAAAATGTAAAGAGAATCTGACAAGAATCACCATTGAGAATGGTTTCAAAAAGACTTGAAAGTAAAAGGTTCAGATGCATTAAAGTAATGTAAGTTTGGGTGAAAATGTCACCATGCAAAAATCTTTGTTTCTAAAATAGGGTTCATTTAGGCTTTATTTTGTTTTCCTTCGATTTTGGGGTGCAATATGACCTGAGCATGTTTTTGAAAGATTCATCGATATAAATCATGAGTGCTAATGCTGTGTGTTGGGGAAAACAGTGAATTATTTTCTTCACACTGTTGCCCATGTCAGATGCGAGAATGAACACGCCCACAAGGATTTCAAGAAGGCAGTTGGAGCCATTCGGATTGTCTACAGCCCAGAGCAAAGCCATCTGGTTGTACTGGTAAGTGTTTGCCCTTCTTTTTTTCCTTTTGGAAGTAGGTTTGTTGAACACAGAAGCTTATTCTATGTTATGTTTCCTGAACACCAGTCCATGAATGAAGCCACAATCAAGCGCGTCTCCCTGCTGAGTGACATGCATCTACGCAGCATCCGCACAAAACTCTTGCTCATGTCCAGGAACGAAGAGGCCACGAAACATCTCGAGGTTAAATGGCTTATCTTTTTCTTTGATAATTAAAGCATTACAGTAAGGTAGGGGTAGCCAACACTGCTCCTGGAGAGCTGCCTTCCTGCAGAGTTTAGATCCAACTGTAATCAAACACACCTGAACCAGCTGATCAAGGTTTTCAGGATTACTTGAAAATTACAGGCAGGTATGTTAGAGCTGAACTCTGCAGGAAGGTAGCTCTCCAGGAGCAGGGTTGGCTACCCCTGCAGTAAGGACTGAGGTGTTTAGTGTTAGTTTTAGCCCTGCTTTTTTTGGGTGAACTATTCTTTCAAGTACATAAACTAAGGGTTTACAAATGTATAGTGTGAAATCACATAACCTGATGACCCAGAATTTTGTTAGTTTTGGATTAAAAATCAGCCTGATCTAACAGTTTTAAGTGTGAAAAGCCCTATTCAATATTAAAAACTGTAAACTTAGAGTACAAAGCAGCTGGCCTCGGCCTTTCAAGAGGTGTTCACTGTGAGAGAAGACCTCATGGGTCTCGCCATCGGAAGCCACGGCAGTAACATCCAGCAGGCCAGGAAGGTGCCGGGAGTGACCGCCATTGAACTGGACGAGGAGACAGGAACCTTCAGGATTTACGGAGAGGTCTGTCAGCTTTCTGTTCACAGAAATGTTTCACTAAACAGATTATTTTTGATAATAAAAGGGATAAGATGCATTCTTAAACATTGCATTACAGACTGTGGAGGCGGTACAGAAAGCAAGGAATTATCTTGAGTTTTTGGAAGATTCTGTTCAGATTCCTCGCAATCTTGTCGGTATGTCATTTTTTTTTCTCTTAGAAACCAGTTTGAATAACCCTTTTTTGTGTGAAAAGCTCAGAGTCAACATGAAAGGACATGCACAGCTCCTTTTACTTCTGTAATGTGACATGGGCTTGCAAACAAACAAAAAAATGTTGTTTGGAAGAATATGCATCAATGTTTTGTTCACAATAACACCAGGAAAGTGCATTAATAAAATAAATATAGTCAGTTTTGATTTCATGTTTTAGTTAACATCAAAATTGTTTGATTATTAAATAATTTTTGTACAAATCTTTTTAGGGAAGGTTATTGGCAAAAATGGTAAGGTTATCCAGGAAATTGTTGACAAATCTGGTGTGGTACGAGTGCGTATCGAAGGTGACAATGACAACAAACTTCCCCGACAAGAGGTAATACACTAGAAAGTACCACAAAAATACCAGCCAGAACAAATTCTAGACCGACAATGACACATCAACTAATTTCTTGACAGGGAATGGTGCCATTTACATTTGTTGGAACGAAGGAGAGTATTGGCAATGTACAAGTCCTACTGGAATACCATATTGCTTACCTAAATGTGAGTATTACTAGGGAGCTATTTACAGAAACTGTGGTGGTAAAATGAAAATCTGTTGGAGAAACTCATGTGCTTGATGTGTTGTGCAGGAGGTAGAACAGCTGCGTCTGGAGCGGTTGCAGATTGACGAGCAGCTGCGTCAGATCGGGATGGGTTACAGGCCTGCCCCGAACCGACCAGCCGACAAGGACAAGGGCTACACCACTGATGAGAGCGCACCAAACACCCTCCATACCAATCGGTCGTACAGTGGCAGGGGCCGCGGCCGCGGCCGCCGGGGTCCTGGATACACGTCTGGCTATGGTAGGGCTGTTATTATGTAATCTGTGCAAATTAAAGAGGTAATACACCAGTTATTGGGGGAATCTCATTTAAGCTGTCAAAAACTCCATACTTCACTCCAAAATTAAAAGAAGCAAGTTGTATTTTGCTTGAGAAAAAATCAAGCATATTTTCATACTTTTTTTTATTTTATTTTATTTTGCATTGTAACATTCATTTAATGACAATTAAAGGCAGCCAGACTGCTTCATCCCACTTTTGGAATGTTTGTTTGCCGTTTAATGTTTCTCATACATTAATAGGAAACTGCTGAATTCATAAGGGGGCCTGGGTAGTTCAGCGAGTAAAGACGCTGACTACCACACCTGGAGTCAGAAGTTTGAATCCAGGGTGTGCTGAGTGACTCCAGTCAGGCTTCCTAAGCAACCAATTGGCCCGGTTGCTAGGGTGGGTAGAGTTACGTTGGGGTAACCTCCTCATGGTCGCCATAATGTGGTTCTCGCTCTCGGTGGGGCGCGTGGTGAGTTGTGCGTGGATGCTGGGGAGAATAGCTTGAAGCCTCCACACGTGCTAGTTCTCCACGGTAACACGCTCAACAAGCCACGTGATAAGATTTGCGGACTGACAGTCTCAGATGCCTGGATTGAGGCGAGTCACTATGCCACCACGAGGACATAGAGCGCATTGGGAATTGGGCATTCCAAATTGAAAAAAAAAATATATATATATACATTATGTATGTATGTGTATTGTTTCTATACTTATAATCAACAACTTTAAATCAATAGTTTTCAGTTTTTCTACCGTTTTTTAATTTGATTGTCATTCGCAATGCTTCATGGGATTGTCGTTCATTCCCTCATTGAAGACGTTAAGTACACAGTCATGAAATTTTGCTTCAAATCAAAGTTTGTAATGTTGTGATTCACCTCAGAGCTGGTTGGTTTGGTTCATGGCTTAGAACATTTTCTGAAGGATTTTATGAAATCCCTATGGGAGAAATGAACGGGAAAATCTTCTGGAACCTTATGGTGGAATAATAAGTGTCTTATGGCAGTTTCAGAAGGCTGGCTTGTGTTTGAGTTAGTAAAGTAACCTTCTCGTGTGGGCCATAGGCACTAACTCTGAGCACTCATATGCCTCTGAGACTGACTCTGAGCGCAAAGAAGAGCTGAGCGACTGGTCCCTAGCAGGGGAGGAGCCGGAGCGTGCCCCCAGGCAGCAGAGAGACAGCAGAAGGAGACCAGGAGAGGGGAGGGGGAGAGGACGTGGAGATCCTGGGGGCCGAGGACGTGGCTCGGGACGAGGAGCATCTAACTCTATTAGCTCAGGTACACTGGCTTCCTTCTAGGGTCAATGGTAGAGATATTGTTTATACCGTGGTAGATATATTGTATATCTGCATGGCTATCAGTATACTTCAATTGTCTGCGTTGCTGAACGGAATGCGTGCGAACAAAGTATACCTGGGGCTTGAGAATTAAACTTTGCTGTTTAATTATCCCCACAGCGTTAGTGATATGGACATGAATGATACCTCAAATCATGCGGTTTATGATTTTCACCTGCCAGTTGAAAAAATGTATAGGAGGAACCCAAGCCATATCTAGAAACCAGAGCCAGTACTGTGATCTGTAGGGGGAAAGTTTGATCTTTAGAGTGGGCAATAGGTTCTCTCTTCATCTGACCGGGGGTCCTCGGTTGTTTCGCGTCTGACTGGGGGGACACAAGGAAAATCTAGGCGGGGCAATGCTATAATATCATATGCTGCATCCAAATATCCATATTTTCTACTATATTGTATGCCAAAAACGGTATGCCAATGGAATAGTATGTCCGAATCTTCAGTCAGTATTGATAAACTGGTAAGCGAGAAATGTGACCACCTATTTCCAACGAGATTTTAAAGTTTGGATCGACTGGACACTGTACTATCCCATAATACTTCAGGAGCTGAGGAGTTGTTGCCTTCAAAACGCTGGATTAAAAAAAAAAAAAAAAAAAAAAAAAAGAAATGCTCCCCTTTTCTCCCCAATTTGGAATGCCCAATTCCCAATGCGCCCTAAGTCCTCGTGTTGGCGGAGTGACTCGCCTCAATCCGGGTGGCGGAGGATGAATCTCAGTTGCCTCCGCGTCTGAGACTGTCAAACCTTGCATCTTATCACATGGCTTGTTGAGCGCGTTACCACACACAACTAGCCACGCACCCCATGAGAGCGAGAACCACATTATAGCGACCACGAAGAGGTTAACCCATGTGACTCTACCCACCCTAGCAACTGGGCCAATTGGTTGCATAGGAAGCCTGACTGGAGTTACTCAGCACGCCCTGGATTCAAGCTCGTGACTCCAGGGGTGGTTGTCAGTGTCTTTGCTCACTGAGCTACCCAGGCCCCCCAAAACGCTGGATTTAAAAGAACGGCAGTGTTCTCAACTTAAGTATATACGTGTGTGTGTGTGTGTATGTGTGTATATATATATATATATATATATATATATACCCACTTCCCCGGATGAAGTATGCCCGGAATCTATTCATACTACTCGCATGCATACCTAGAGAACGTACTGTTTTACCGGCCGAGAAGTGCATCTTTCATAAAATACAGTACATACTTTTAAGCCCAATGTATATTTTAGTCAGATGCAAACACTGAGCAACTGCGTACAGGATGCGTGACGCAAATCTCGTCATCTGAACATGCACAGCCCGATTTTTCGATTTGCGCTTCTTTAAACGCGCAGAATGCGTATGCGCCTAGAATTATTTGCACTAATTAGTGGGTCCACAAGGTGGCAACACTCACATTTAAGCTGTTGCTGTCACGAAGAAGTGCTAGAAGATGATGTAATTACAAGTAAACATCAAGAGACAAAGGTGGAAGCAACAACAGTGGATGTGCATGTCAAGAGCACGTGTATGAGGAGGTCAGGAGATACCTGCATTTGTATAACTCAAGTCTGAAGGACTGTAAAGACATCTTTATGTGTCTAAATTCCTGAAGATAAATAGTCCGGTGTCTCATATCAGTCATATGTGTATGCGCGCACAGGTATATAGAGTAAACTTTGACAGGCTCGCGTTCGACGGTACGCAGGTGCTGAGCGTTCACGTAAAAATCGAAGTATACTTTGGGCTTTACCGTGCGCTTTTTCAGATGCAGGGATAGAGAATTCGGGATGTTTTTTTTTTTTTTTTGACAACTGCATAGTTACTGGGGGTGTAACGGTTCTCGGTAAAAACCTGAACCGTTCGGTTTGCCACCCACGGTTTCGTAAACATTGGCACCGCAGTTCAACACAAGTTTAATGACGCATCTGGTGCACAAGGTTTGGTGAAGGGAACAAAGCGTCAAATAGACACACACAGTTACAACCTCCGCTAATGCACCTGAATGGATCTATAGATGGACACACTCTGCCTGTATTTCACATGGGTCAACTTGATGATATCACAGTTCTGCGTGCATTGTGTGTTGTGCAAAAAAGCCCCCTGCGAGGGTTTAAAACGGGCGAGCAAGTTCTTCCTGTTTCCTCACGTGGCTGTAATCTATCGCATGGCTGAGCGTCAATAAAGCACTTTGATTAATGGCATTAAAATGCCATTATAGTAATACATCATTAATTTATCATTTACGCCGACATCACCCAGGGAAATATATTGCGCAGCGCGCATAGAGCCGCAGTTGAGCCGAAACTGCATACACTTCCCTTTGTTTTTAAGCAGGCACTCAGTGATAATTCAGACAGACATGAAACAATAATTAAAGTGCTTGGAGTGTTCATGTGGGATTTCCATGTATGATTAAAATACTTGAGCAGCATTCCTTCTCATATCCATTTTAATAGCATGGTTATTTCTTCAATAGTGATGTACAGCTTTTTTTTTTTTTTTGATTCAGGACCCTGACAAAAATTAACCATGGTTTTACTATAGTAATATTTTTGTAACCATGTCTGTAATAACCATGTCTGCTGTCACCATGATTTGCTTTGCAGAAATCATGGTTTTGATACAATTAACCATGGTTTTATAACAGTAATTCTGTAGTTTCCATATAGAATCCATGGTTTTACTATATATTGTAACCATGACAGTAACCATGTTGATTTTGTGGTTTCTATGATTTTACTACAAATGCCATGGTCAGCCATGGTTACTGTTGATACCATGATTTTTATTAAGCGCAAACCTGATAGAGTATTCTTTGTATTTGACAGTATAAAAAAAAAAAAAAAAAATTCTGAACAAAGCAAATACCGAAACCGTGACCCTAAAACCGTGATACAAACCGAACCGAGAGAAATTCAAACCATTACACCGCTAATAGTTATGCACTGAAAACCATCCAGAAAACCTAAACAACCACGTAGCAATTGCCTAGCATCGTGGTGGCGAGTTTTGCATGGTCAAGCTTCAGTTACATTTTCAGAAACTGTAAAAGTTTCTAGTTATTTTGTGTCATTTACACACGTGAATGTTTTGTTTTTCACATCAGTTCTGAAAGATCCCGATGGAAACCCGTACAGTGTGTTGGACAACACTGAGACGGATCAGACAGCAGACACAGACGGCAGTGAGTCCCAGATGATCACCAACCGCCGCAGACGTTCTCGCCGCCGCCGCACCGATGAAGACACTACAGTTATGGATGGCATGAGCGAGTCCGACAACACCTCCCTCAGCGAGAACGGACTCGGTAAGCTTGAGAATATTTACTTCTTTACACCCTGTCTACACCGGGCATGACAGATAATGCAACGTGACATGCCACACAACTTGAGGTTGTCCACACTGGAAACGTTGTGGTGAACGTTCTAAGGCAAAAAAGATTTGAGCAACAGTTATTTTGGTTGAATAAGCTATTATATTTTCCTACTTTATTTTAAGCAGAAATCCATTGGTATTAAAATACTTTTATATGTATTAATTGAATGTTATTGTTGCAACTGAGTTATTTTGGTTTGGGGTTTTTTTTAAATACCAGAACTGAATGATTTTCAAGACTTTCTGTTGTTAACGTTTCCCAAACACGTGAAAACCACAAAACACAGCAAGATTAGTGTAGTCTTTTGAGCCAGTTCTACTGAATATATAGAGCAATCAGTGTAGTCCCATTCCTGAATTAATGACTCTTACGAGCCAGTTCTTTTGAATCTACAGCGCAAATCGTACAGCGTGACAGTGAAGTCCGATTCCCAAACAAATGACTCTTATTTCTTTTTCTTTTTTTAAGTACTAAAAGAATTGTTAATTAAATCATTCAGAGGAATCAGAACCAGAATTATTAAATTCCTTATGATTCCCATGTTATGTTTAGAAACAAAAGATTTTAAGCTTTGATGTCAGAAATTATTTAAATATATAACAAATAAAATTCATGGCAAAAACATTCACACATGATATTTGGCAAGTAATATAATTTAATTTCAGATGTGCCTAGAGTAGTTCGTCAACTGAAGGCATGACACAACACAATGGACGCCAGTGTAGACAACTTCATTGATTATAATGGGAGAGACTTGCATTCAGTTTGGACATGGTGTAACATTGATCACACAAATCTCATAAACTGCCACCAATTCTGAATATGTGTATATGAACAATCTCACAAACATTCCTCTTATGGCTTTTCCTAAAATGGCTGATGATATTTAAGTTCAGGTTACACCGATCTTTTGTAGATGATGCTGAAGCTAAACCAGAGCGGCGCAATCGTAGTCGCCGCCGCCGTTTTCGCCCTCCTGAGGAGAGGCAGCCAGGTAACCAGAATGAATTAACACAGTTTGTGTATAAAGCAAGTGTTAATCCAAGCTGCATGGCATCGTACGCCTGTAATGACCAATGTAACAGTAAATTAAACGTTACACAAGTCTAGTGATCAAACACGTTAGCCACTAGCAGACTTAACTTGTTCAAACGTTTTGAATTATTTTTGTGTTGCATTATCTTTGGTGCAGTTACTAGAGTGTGAAATGGAATTTAGATTTATTTTCTAGAATGTTGTTCTAGAAATGAATACACTAATTCTAATTGGTTATGCATTTGCATGGTTTATGTAAACGCATGAAGGTCTCTTACAAAAATGGAATAGTTTAAAATCAAAAATAATTTTTTGGAACACAAAAGTAGATCATATTGGTGAGAAAATGATTGCAGAATTAAAATTTTTGTGTGAACTATTCCTTTAACAATTTTAAATATCTTTTGCAAATAAAATCATTGACATCTCTTGCAGTTACTGTGGCTGACTACATATCACGTGCTGAATCTCAAAGCAGACAGAGAACCCTGAGAGATCTGAGGATGAACAAAAAGGACATGGTAACTTAATATTTTATCTTATATATTTATATTTACTCTACTTTCTGTGTTTAGTTTGAAAAAAGAACTTCTGAAATGGTTTAAAATCAACACTATTTAATGCACGTACCTGGTTTTAATGTGCACAATTCATCAGTGCATGTTATTCCAAGAATAATATTCCAATAACCAAACAGCTATTAAGCCAGTCGTTAACACCGTAATTTAATGCTGGTTAATGTAATAAAGGTTACAGCAATAATAGCAAATAATGATAGATAAAAAAAGAAAGAAGAAGCATTACCATTGGGATACACCTCATTTTTGTCTATATTTTGCCATTTTATGTTTACTTTTAAGGATTCTTTAATGGAACAGGGGCCTGGGTAGCTCAGTGGTAAAAGATGCTGGCTACCACCCTTGGAGTTCGCTAGTTCGAATCCCAGGGTGTGCTGAGTGACTCCAGCCAGGTCTCCTAAGCAACCAAATTGGCCCGGATGCTAGGGAGGGTAGAGTCACATGGGGTAACCTCCTTGTGGTCGCTATAATGTGGTCCGTTCTCGGTGGGGCACGTGGTGAGTTGAGCGTGGATGCCGCGGTGGATGGCATGAAGCCTCCACACGTGCTATGTTTCCGTGACAATGCGCTCAACAAGCCACGTGATAAGATGCGCGGGTTGGCGGTCTCAGACGCGGAGGCAGCTGGGATTCGTCCTCCGCCACCAGGATTGAGGCGAATCACTACGTGACCACGAGGACTTAAAAAAGCGCATTGGGAATTGGGCATTCCAAATTGGGTGAAAAAGGGGAAAAATCCAAAAAAAAAAAAAAAGGATTCTTTAATGGAACACTTGGAAATATCAGGGAATTTTTAAATGGTAATTTCCTGGCCTGGAAAAGTCATGGAAATGTATATAGTGAATATAGATTTTTCTAGTTATCGGCTAAATGTTGCTTTTTTTTAAAAATCAACATTAAATAGTAGTCATTTGCATGAATATAGTACTCATTTGTCGTGCAATAAACAAAGAAATACAGTTGAAGTCAGAAGTTTACATACACTTAGGTTGAAGTCATTAAAAATAGTTTTTTAACCACTCCACAGATATAATATTAGCAAACTATAGTTTTGGCAAATCATTTAGGACACATACTTTGTGCATGACATGAGTAATTTGTCCAACAATTGTTTACAGACAGATTGTTTCACTTTTAATTGACTATCACAATTCCAGTGGGTCAAAAGTTTACATACAATAAGTTAACTGTGCTTTTAAGCACCTTGGAAAATTCCAGAAAATGATGTCAAGCCTAATTTAGCTTCTGATAGGCTAATTGGAGTCAATTGTAGATGTACCTGTGGATGTATTTTAAGGCCTATCTTCAAACTCAGTGCCTTTTTGCTTGACATCATGGGAAAATCAAAAGAAATCAGCCAAGACCTCAGGAAAAAATTTTTTGGACCTCCAAGTCTGGTTCATGCTTGGGAGCAATTTCCAAATGCCTGAAGGTACCATGTTCATCTGTACAAACAATAGTATGCAAGTACAAACACCATGGGACCACGCAGCCATCATACCGCTCAGGAAGGAGACGCATTCTGTCTCTTAGAGATGAACGTAGTTTGGTGCGAAAAGTGCAAATCAATCCCAGAACAACAGCTAAGGACCTTGTGAAGATGCTGGAGGAAACAGGTAGACAAGTATCTACAGTGAATCCGGAAAGTATTCACAGCGCTTCACTTTTTCCACATTTTGTTATGTTACAGCCTTATTCCAAAATGGATTAAATTAATTATTTTCCTCAAAATTCTACAAACGATGCCCCATAATGACAACGTGAAAGAAGTTTGTTTGAAATCTTTGCAAATTTATTAAAAAGAAAAAAAAGAAAAAAAAAGAAAAACAAAATCACATGTACATAAGTATTCACAGCCTTTGCTCAATACTTTGTTGAAGCACGTTTGGCACCAATTACAGCCTCAAGTCTTTTTGAGTATGATGCCACAAGCTTGGCACACCTATTTTTGGGCAGTTTCTCCCATTCTTCTTTACAGGACATGGGGACAAAGATTTTACTTTTTTGGAGAAATTTCCTCTGGTCTGATGAAACAAAAATGTAACTGTTTGGCCATAATGACCATCGTTGTTTGGAGGAAAAATGATGAGGCTTGCAAGCCGAAGAACACCATCCCAACTGTGAAGCATGGGGGTGGCAGCATCATGTTGTGGGGGCGCTTTGCTGCAGGAGGGACTGGTGCACTTCACAAAATAGATGGCATCATGAGGAAGGAAAATTATGTCATTATATTGAAGCAACATCTCAAGACATCAGCCAGGAAGTCAAAGCTCAGTTGCAAATGGGTCTTCCAAATGGACAATGACCCCAAGCATACCTCCAAAGTTGTGGCAAAATGGCTTAAGGACAACAAAGTCAAGGTACTGGAGTGGCCATCACAAACCACTGACCTCAATCCGATAGACAATTTGTGGGAAGGACTGAAAAAGTGTGTGCAAGCAAGGAGGCCTACAAACCTGACTCAGTTACACCAGTTCTGTCTGGAGGAATGGGCCAAAATTCCAGCTTATTGTGAGAATCTTGTGGAAGGCTACCCAAAACGTTTGACCCACGTTAAAAAATTTAAAGGCAATTCTACTAACAAAGTGTATTTTAAAATTCTGACCCACTGGAAATGTGATGAAAGAAATAAAAGCTGAAATAAATAATTCTCTCTACTATTACTCTGACATTTCACATTCTTAAAATAAAGTAGTGATCCTAACTGACCTAAGACAGGGAATGTTTTCTACGATTAAATGTCAGGAATTGTGAAAAACTGAGTTTAAATGTATTTGGCTAAGGTGTATGTAAACCTCTGACTTCAACTGTAGCTATCCTGTGGTAGTTAACTTATATAACTTATATAGATATGAAATAATCATACAAATATTATTCTTGGAAGTGCAAATGTATATTGACACTATTACAGATCTCGGGTCTTTTAACAACCCTGTTCACTTTTGGTAATCAAGTTTTTTGAATTTTGCTTTTTTTTTTCATTATTACACTAATTAATAAGCAAAAGATTGAAGTATACTAAAGAGGTAACTTCAAAGAATGGAATTATGTCCTTGGGTCATTTCATGCCGCATAAACCCAGAGGTCCCCAGCTCAAAAGTTTTAATATTATTATTATTATTATTATTTTATTTTTAATTTTTTTTAACTGGTGAAAGATGAACAAATGATAATGAAAGCCAAAATATTAAATGCCATGGATCAATATTTACTGAATAATCCATTATGTTCTAGAGGGGGTCAAAATGAAAGTTTTCTTCACCTAGAATTTTAGAGCAAAACTACAGGTAAAAAAAAAAAAAAAAACAAAGTTAGCAGGGTCATTATTTTTTCAGAGATAGGTTGGTCTTTTACTATAATTAGTTGAAAATTTCATTAAATAAGGTACAAATAATGTTGAAACAAGAAATGTACTTGAGATCTTTTTGTTGGACAAGGAAAAACTAGCTTCAAACCATGTGACCCAAATTTGGTTTTTGACCATTAAAAATTGAACAAATTACGAATGGAGCCACATTTAGAGCCCCATATCTCTGGGATTTAACCATATAGGGGCTTAAAAATTAAGATACAAAAAGGAAAGTTTGTTCTGAACCAGAATCTCAAAGGATATTAAGGCCACGTCCACAATAAGTTTTCACATCCTTTTTTGCTACGTTTTGGCCTTCCGTTCACACCGAGACAGCATTTTTGACAGCGAAAACAGAGCTTTTAAAAAATGCTCTGCCTAGTGGATACATCTGAAAACGCAGTCTTCACGTTGTAGTGTGGAGAGGGGAAACGGAGAAATCTGAAAACAATGAGGTACTTGTTGTAATGTGACGCAGTCATGTGATCCATTCAACCCAAAACAATCAAGATGGTGGCCATCTTGTAATGTCGTTGTTTTGCGTGCTATTCACTTCGATAACGTTGTTAAGATAAATGTTACTTTGTACAACCTTCACATTGCATTCCTTCAAAAGCGACGGAAAGTTTACTCAGAATCGTTGTCCAGCGATGGAACATGAGGACAGTTGCATTTCAGACCGTAAATGTAACGGCAATTTGTTTTCCCCGCATGAGCAGTAAGGGGATTTATGAGTTTTCATAATGTTTTAGTGTGGACGAGCAACTTTTGGAAAATGCTTGAAAACGTCAGTGTGATGCTGTTTTCAAATGTATCTGGATTAATGTGGACATAGCCTAAGATATTTTGAATACTTCTAATGTTATCGGCACTCGATTTATTTATTTGGACTCGCACAATTGCCATTTAATGTAACAAGGGGTATTGAAGTAAACCGATTGTAGTAATAGACCTACCTATCTCTGTGTAAAAAGAAAAGAATGATGCTGCCACCTTTCTAATGTTATTTTGTTACCTGTAGTTTTGTTCCAAAATCAAAGGATGACTTAGTAAATAATCCTTATCCAGCAATCATGAATAGACATGGAAATTCATTGGTCAGAAGGTTTGGGAAGCTTATTTTTAGATTACACTGTTACTTCACACAGATAAGCTTTAAAAATCTTTTGTTTCAATCTTATTAGCAGAACTGTTTTCTTCGATCCTCAGGGTCAAGTGGAGTTCATATCGGAGCACAGCCCCACTGAAGCTGTGAGCAACGGCCCAAGCACCAAAGCAGACGATCAGAACAAAACTTCACAAGATTCTGCTGAGAAGGTGCCCAAAACCAACCAAGCCGTTGTCAATGGAATCTCCTAATCAGTTCGGTGTATTTCTTGAAAACTCATAACCTTTACAATTTTACAATAGTGCTTGTACAAGCTTGCCAAAGATAGACGTATGGACTTCCACATTCTCGATTGCACTTTTTGGTTCCTTCACAATGGAACAGATTGGAGAATTACGATGAAAACAAAAACATTATGAGACAAAAAAAAAAAAAAAAAAATTTAATCACACTTTAATATGTTCTTGATCTGATGTTGTGCCTTCAGAGCAGAGTTTCAACATTTATGTTGGCTGGCTGTAGACGAAACAAAAGAACTTGTCTGAAGTGGCGATTAACAGAAAAACTCCCAGACATCCTTAGCTGCTTTTTGTTACGTTTTAATATGCAACCACTTCTTCACGTTGGGAAGGGGTTATTGGGGGAAAGGATGTTTTGCACTGAATAGTCAGTTCTTGACCTTTAGAAATAATGTTAGTCTGGAAACTGGTCCGCTAACTCTGTCCATTTTAAATGCTGTACTGTATGTCACACTTCCTTTAAGAACCTGAGCGATTGAATTGGGTTTTCATCCTTTGCCTGATGGGTTGTAACGGTGGTAAAGACAGTTTTGTAAAAGGAGCCTTTTTTTTTTTTTTTTTTTTTTTTTTTTTTTAATTTATTTTAAAATGTACAGTATTTAAATTTAACTTTGCAGTTATTTTTAACACTAAACTGCCAGAACTTATTAGCACGCAGGTGACATTTGGACTACTGAAAGATCAATTTCCAGATTTTCTGTTCTGTAAACTACGTTTGTTAGTCCTTGTTTTTTTTTTTTAAAGATAATTCTGGTTGTTTGATGTGCAATATGTTTTGTATGCAGGTAGTTCATAAATAAACATTTGATCTTCCAGCCAAACTTTTAAAGTTGGTTTTCAGACTGTTTTAAAATCAATTCAGGGTTCCCACGATCAGGGAAATTTAAAATAGCAATTTCCAGGTCTGAAAAAGCCTTGGAAATGAGGGTAATCTTAGAAATCCTTGGATGTTTCTACTGGATATACTTTTTTTTTTTTAAAGTTATGCTATGCTCTCAAATATTTCATTGGACAAAATTTGCTTGTTGTAAGTGTGATTTCCAGAAAAAAAAAAGAAAAAAAAAACAATTGGAAAAACACTGGAGCAGTTATTGGTTAAAATGAGTGGGAACCCTGTTGTTCCCCTTCTAAACAAAAGGGTTCTCGTGATCATGGAAATATCTGGGACTTTTTAAATTGGGATTTCTATGCCAGGGAAAGTTATGGAAATTACTAATAATGATGTGTATTTAAAAATGCTATTTGTGAGTGCAATCTCTATAACAAGATTGTCCAAAATCATCACAAATGACCAGTGTTGGGTGTAATCTGATTAAAGTATTTACAGTAATCTGATTACTTTTTTAGTAATAGTGTAACATTTTAAATTCTTGTAATCAGATTACGGTTGCTGACTTTCAATTAAGGTAATTACTTGTACATTACGTGGGTTACATATATTTCTAAAATAATATTCATGTACTGTATAAAACATTTAAAATATGAATTCATGTTCATAAACGTCTGCCCATCCATATATTGACTGATATTCATTTCTTTTAATGTTTGTAAAAAAAAAAAAAAAAAACTAAAACTGTTTGTTCCAGTGCTTGACTTTTCTTAAATGCCTGTCTTGTAACAAAATTTATTTCATTTAGAAATGTGAAGATTTGAATGAACAGTAGATATTTCGAATAAGGCATTTACATTAAACAGAATTACGTTTAATGTCTTACTCTTGTTCCTAGACACCAGAATTTTGACAATTCAAATCAGGTTTTACCAATTCAGATCGGATTCAGATTTAATGTGATTTTTGCGTTCACACTTTGAATGCAGACTTTATCATACAAAAAGATCAGAACTAGATGAAAACATGCTTTTTGTTTTTTTCCTCCCCAATTTGGAATGCCCAATTCCCAATGCGCTCTAAGTCATCCTCGTGGTTGCGTAGTGACTCGCCTCAATCCGGGTGGCAGAGGACGAATCTCAGTTGCCTCTGCTTCCGAGACCTCAATCCGTGCATCTTATCACGTGGCTTGTTGAGTGTTACCGCAGAGACATAGCGCGTGTGGAGGCTTAACGCTATTCTCCGCGGCATCCACGCACAACTCGCCACGCGCCCCACCGAGAGCGAGAACCACATTATAGCGACCACGAGGAGGTTACCCCATGTGACTCTACCCTCCCTAGCAACCGGGCCAATTTGGTTACTTGGGAGACCTGGCTGGAGTCACTCAGCACACCCTGTATTCAGACTCGTGACTCCAGGTATGGTTACCCAGGCCCGCGAAAACATGCTTTTTAATGATCACGCAAGAATTCAAGTTCATCAGACATAGTTCGTTCAAACATTTCATGAAGAGATTATCTATTTCTTCATTTGTGCATCAAGTAAATCTTTAGCCTCGTTTATTTTTGCTGCCAGATATGGTGATCCACCTGCAAAAGAAACTCAATTAACAGAGCTCGGAGGGTTTTTCGATTGTAAATTTGAGCTAAATGACAACATTATCCCTTAAGAATCTTACCTCGATCAGGGTGGTTTAAAATCATCAGTTTTCTGTGTGCCTCCCTGATCTTGTTTTTGTTAGCGGTTGGACTAGTGGAAGAGAGTAAAACATCTTAAAAAAACATTTCACAACATATATCCTTAAAGCTGAACTATATAACTTTTTCAGTGTTAAAATACTTCTATCCCAGCTTAATAGAGCGCAACAGTGCCTGCACACTTTTTCAGCCGTCTGAGTTACGGAAGTATTTTCCCCATTAATTTCTTCCATAGACTTTTGATTAAATCCTTCATAAAAGAGTTGTGAGCCATGAACAAAACCAACCACCTCCTAGGAGAATCACAACATCATGAACTTTGTTTTGAGACAAAAAGACATTTCATAAAGACAAAGGTACAAGGCTGTGTACCATCTTTCATAAGGGCACAAACTACAATTACAAGAAGCATTGCGGATGATGTCGTTGAATAAAAAACGATTGATTTTAGGTTGTTGATAGGTATAGAAACTAGTTTATTGCAAAATATCCCGATATGCACACTGGCGGCCAAAAGTTTGGAATAATGTACAGATTTTGCTGTTTCAGAAGGAAATTGGTATTTCAATACACCAAAGTGGCATTCAACTGATCACAAAGTATAGTCAGGACATTACTGATGTAAAAAAACAGCACCATCGCTATTTGAAAAAAGTCATTTTTGATCAAATCTAGACAGGCCCCATTTCCAGCAGCCATCACTCCAACACCTTATCCTTGAGTAATCATGCTAAATTGCTAATTTGGTACTAGAAAATCACTTGCCATTATATCAAACACAGTTGAAAGCTATTTGGTTTGTTAAATTAATGTTAACATTGTCTTTGTGTTTGTTTTTGAGTTGCCACGGTATGCAATAGACTGGCATGTCTTAAGGTCAATATTAGGTCAAAAATGCTTTCTCTAGAAACTCGTCAGTCAATCGTTGTTTTGAGGAATGAAGGCTATACAATGCCTGAAATTGCCAAAAAACTGAAGATTTCATATAAACATGAACACTACAGTCAAAGACAAAGGACAACTGGCTCTAACAAGGACAGAAAGAGATGTGGAAGGCCAGATGTACAACTAAACAAGAGGATAAGTACATCAGAGTCTCTAGTTTGAGAAATAAATTCCTCACATGACCTCAGCTGACAGCTTCATTGAATTCTACCTGCTCAACACCAGTTTCATGTACAACAGTAAAGAGAAGACTCAGTGGTGCAGGCCTTACGGGAAGAATTGCAAAGAAAAAGCCACTTTTGAAACAGAAAAACAAAAAGAAAAGGTTAGAGTGGGCAAAGAAACACAGACATTGGACAACAGATAATTGGAAAAGTGTGTTATGGATCTTAATCCCATTGAACTTTTGTGGGATCAGCTAGACTGTAAGGTGCGTGAGAAGTGCCCGACAAGACAGCCACATCTATGGCAAGTGCTACAGGAAGCGTGGGGTGGAATGTCACCTGAGTATCTGGACAAACTGACAGCTAGAATGCCAAGGATCTGCAAAGCTGTCATTGCTGCATGTGGAGGATTTTTTTGATGAGAACTCTTTGAAGTAGTTTAAGAAGTTCTGAACATTTTTTTCAAATTGTAATAGTAAATTTTTAGTTATTAATGTCCTGACTATACACTGTGATCAGTTGAATGCCGCTTTGGTGAATAAAAGTACCAATTTCTTTCCATAAGAGCAAAATCTGTACATTATTCCAAACTTTTGGCCACCAGTGTACAAATATATAAGTAGTTTAAGGATGAAGAGTGACCAACTCTATGTCATTGACAGTACGTCATAGGAGTGGGCGGTCGCTCAGAGCCACGTTTCATGGGTTTCGTTGGATCTTTCTCTGCTGTACCATGGGTAATGTAGTTGTTTACCATGAATTCCACTATCAAACACGATTTTTAAACAATGAAGTTGAAATAACGCGGATGGATGGCTTCAACGGAAGCATATACCATCGATGAACAACCTCGTAGCTCACAGTAAATCTGTCATTAAAGATTTATAAGTTATCGTCGAAAATCAATTCGTCTATGGGATAAATAAATGGGACTTTTATTTCCGGAACCAGACTGTTGCACTCTATATGCAGAGACAACTGTAAGTAAGCCATTCATTAATTATGAATTTTCTTAATATTCTGTTAATTTTCTCGAAAACTAAACACTATCTCTGTGGCACTATAAAAATTCCTGTGTTTGTTTTGAGTGAACGTTTAGATCCGCCCCAACAACGTTACTCAAGCAATGGCGTGAGTTGGGGGCTGGACTATCTGACTGTTTGAACAACTGCAGACAAGAGACTATTTAGCAGTGATGGGCCACTTCTATTAAAATGAATGGGAGAAACTTGAATGCCCAACGGATGTAGGAAGGAAGTCCCGCCGTACAGGTAAAAGAGCCAATCACCTTCTAAATACAGACATCGCCTGTCAATCAACTCAAGAACGTTTTTTTTGCATCGTCTGAGGTAAAGAATCACATTTTATAGTTCCACTGTGGTCAGATTTTACTGCTGATTTGAAATATGTTCTTAGATTTCGGTCTTTCCCTATTTAAGTAGATAGGAGCTGCACTTTCATGACTAGAAATTGCTTCCCAGCTAGAGGTCTGCACAGGCCTTAAAATGAAACCCGAACCGTACCCCAAAACCATGTGGTTTTGTACCCTAACCCTACCCGGCCCGGCCCGAACGATACCGTCAGATACCGAACCCGAAATTTCTCCTCCTACCAAGTACTGATGCAATAGGCTATATTTAATGTAAACATATTGGCAACATTCGTAACAGTACTGAAACAGTAAACATACAAAGTTTTAACAAGGCACGGCAGCACCTCAGTGCACTAGAGCAGAAGGGGAAAAAAGCATTACCTTACCGATAATTTGCTGAAACGTCACTTGGCGCAGAACAATCTGGAATAATAAGAAACCATGCAACAGTCCCCTCTATGCAGCCTGAACTTGTTCAGAACGTTAAATCTTTGTGACACCTGTGCTAAAAACAATCTAGATGCAGAACAAAGAATGAAACGGAGCACAGGTGTCTCGACATGCATTTTTTAAAAAAAGTTCTTTTTAAATTGACATGGTGCTTAAAATATGCCAGTCCTGCACGAGACGCTGAAGAAAAAGCGAGATGTGGTGTAAATGTCAAAGACATTCGTCCATCATGTGTTTACATAGGAAAACAATGGGAAAACAGAACAGATGCACACAAAAATGCATTCGGTGTGAACGGCCCCTAACTCATCTGTTTGCACGTGTCTGTGAGCAGGGTTAAATTGGGATTTTGGAGGTGGGAGAACTCTAAAATTGGGTTATGTCACAACACAAATATTTAACTGTATATGCCTTTTCATGATAATAGCCTAATAATAACAATAATATACAATTACTATTTTAAAAAATTTATTTGTAAGTGTAAGTGCTACAGGAAGCGTGGGGTGAAATGTCACCTGAGTATCTGGACAAACTGACAGCTAGAATGCCAAGGATCTGCAAAGCTGTCATTGCTGCATGTGGAGAATCTGGCTGCACAGATTCAAAAATTATTTGTAATTTTTGATATGTTTATTTAAAATGTCGCTTTATCCTTGTGCTTTTTGGATAATCAGTCAAACTAATATTTTTTCTATTATTCGGATGAATCTGTTATTCATTTTGAAGTCATTATTCATGCCTTTCCTTTGGCTTCGGGCACATCCCTACATAATTACATGGAAATTTTGGTTTAGTATATGACAAAAAAATTTACGAATGATTTCCTATGTATTTTATAAATATCAGATGACAGCTGGGACAAGTTACCTTCTTGCCCATTGGGAGTCATCTTATAAAACCGGCTAAATTGATATATAATGGTACAATTTAAAAGTAAATGCACATTGTTCTTAGCGGAGGAAACAAACACCTTCTGCACGACTACCTTTTACTCATTGTTATTCTGATAATATAATTGGTAATGAAAACATTTGTATTAAATTATAAGAGTATAAAATTCTTCACTGCCTCGTGAAGAAGCATTTTCACAAGTGAATCCCACTGTATATTTTCTAGAAAATGTTTCCAAAAAAATAAATGCTGAATCATCAGAAATGGAGTACACATCAATATACAAATAACAGTGAAACCTTTAACAGTGTGTTGGTCAAGTGGTCTTTCGTTCTCAAGTTGTAGGCCTATGATATTTTGATCCGATATCGCTTTGGATGTGATTGATTCCTGATTCAAAACCCCTTCAGGTATTCAGCTTTTTAACAAAACTAAGCAAATCGCTACTGCATATCAGTGTACCCAAGAAATGGGTGAGCAGTTGATTCCATATTACGCGATTTCTATGAATCAGAGATCGGACCATGACGCAATACAGAAGCGGAACGCACATCTATGCAGGGGCACGTGGTCTGGTGCCGCTCTCAAATATGCCGCCTCTACCAGCGTCCACAACTGACTAGAGCGAAGCATAATGAGCTTGAAATATTTTTGAACAAGTACACTCGCTAAATAGAGATGGAATGTGTCAAGGGATCAAACAAAAATCGCATCGGAGAATAAAGTACATGGGATGAATTGACAAACAACATTTTTTTTTCTTTTCAGAATCGAAGGTGCCGGAACACCGTTCCGGACCGTACCGGCCCAATTTAACCCGTCTGTGAGTGAGAGTGCGTGCGTGAAACAAGTTCGGAAAGCCTGTTTATTTATTCATTCATTACAAACCCAAACCCGACCCGAAGTCCTACATGAAAAACTGACCCGAACCCGGCCCGAAACCCGTTGGGTTCTCGGGTCCCATCGGGCCTGGGTTGCAGACCTCTAGTCCTGGCAGCATTCCAAAGATGGCCGCCAGTGGACTGACTTGCTCGAAAGTCTTTGCTGCAGACGAGGGGAGTATTCAGAGAGCTGTTTTAAAAACATTGTTTATTTGTGCAATTCTGTTCGTTTGCGCTAGTGTCGCAGAAATGACATACTTCAGCTCTAATTGTAAAATAGACTACCTGACTCCAAGAATAAGGGAGGCTTCTCTTCTGGTCATCTTTGGCTCAAAACCACCTCTGTAGTATCCGCTTCCAAAGGCCTGTCGCACAGAAGAAATCAAGTTATTCGCATAATTTCATTGAGACAAACGATTACATTATGTGAAAATATAACTTGCCGATTTGGAAGCTTGCAGAGCTTGTTTCACTTGCGGCTCCATATGCTTCATGGCTTGCACTGCATAGCGACCTGCAACAATGGGCCATTAGAGAGGAACACAACAATCAGGCTTAATTAATGATCAAACGGAAACGCGTATTCCTTAAAATGTAAGTTTATCATGATTTTCTGGAATCTTACCAACAAATCCTGCTGCTGCCAGGGTAAGACCCACGGCCACCATGGTACTACCCTAAACCATACCATAAAACAATAACCCTTGATTGTGCAATTTGCATTAATCGAGAGGCAATTAGAGGCATTATTCTGTGCAACCACACATTAGATATGTCAATCATAAAACATCCCTTATATAGATTTTCATACACAGCATTTATTGCCTGTATTACTATCACATTGGAAATACATTGCAAAACTGCTTTGCAGTTATCTGGGTATTATTTAAATAAATAAATAAGTAAATAGTATCAGACATTATTATACCAGCTACGGTTGTCCAAACAGCAAAAGTTTTACTTGTAGCTTGTTTTTAATGCTTTAAAGTGTGAAAATGACATTTGTGTACTGCAAACTCTGTCAATTAGCATATAAAAGGTAAAACAGGCTTAAACTTATAATTTTAACAGGGCTATATAAACATAATTTGCTCATGCAGTCAGTAACACCATTGAATGTCAGTCTGAGTTAGCAATATGCTAATGCTACCTTTGTTTTTCGTCTAAATTACTTATTTAACATATACATAATACACAGTAACACGACAGATTGAGTTCAAGTGAAGGAAAAGACACGTGCCATGTTTTCTCTGCTACGATCTTGTGTTTTGATCGTGTAGAATCATAATTTTAATCATATCTGACTGTTGAATGTCAGGCTCATGTCCTGTTGTTATGGTGACTTCTGAACTTTAGACAGCGACCTTCCGCAAAATGAGCCCGCTTGTCGCAACACCCGGACTGCCACCTGTCGTAAAACAGTTGAAATGTGACATACGGTACACAAAATTAAGGTAACTATAGTTACAGCAACAATAATAACTGTGTGGTATTTTGTACCATGTACTATGTTTTACAGTTTGCAATTTGACAGTTTGAAGAAAAAAAGAAAAAAAGAAAAAAGGTAATATTAAATTATACTTGAGTTTCTTCAATGACCTGAATGAGTAAAGACTTAAACAATCCAGACATAATTTATCCAGATCAGAAACATATTTTAATGCAAAAATGTAATGTAATACACCCAGGGACAGAGTAGCTAGTCAGTATAGCCATGGTGAGACCGAAGCAAGTTGTAACCATAGCTGAACTGTGGTATTTGTAGTAAAATCATAGTAACCACAAAATTACCATAGTTTTACAACTGTAACTATAGTTTAATTATGGTTAAAATATGGTTAGTAACACCATGGTAAATTTTTTGTTTAAGATGTTACTAGAAATACCATAGTTTTCATAAGAGATGAATGAAGCTATGGCGAGGGAACCCAGAATAGTTGGCATTGCAATAAAAACTATATTAAAAACCTAAAAATGTATTACGAGGGAAGGCAAAAGTGTTTCAGAAATAAATTCCCTTCCCTGTCCTACTTTTATTAACTCTATCCTGTAAAATAAATAAATAAAAATAATACACCTGCACATCTACTTATTCATGCGATCTAATCAGCTAATCATGTGGCAGCAGTGTAATGTATAAAATCATGCAGATATGGGTGAGGAGCTTCAGTTAATGTTCACATCAACCTTCATAATGGGGGAAAAAAAATTGATCTCAGTGATTTCGACCATGGCATGATTGTTGATGCCAGACGGGCTGGTTTTTTAAGCCATTTTCGGCCACAGAACTGCCACACGCTGGATGTTTTTTTGTTTTCCGCATCATTCTGTTTACATTCTAGAGACTGTTGTGCGTGAAAATCCCAGGAGATCAGCAGTTACAAAAATACTCAAACTAGCCCGTCTGGCATCAACAATCATGCCACGGTCGAAATCACTGAGATCACATTTTTTCACCATTCTGATGGTTGATGTGAACATTAACTGAAGCTCCTGCCCCATATCTGCATGATGTTCTACATTACACTGCTGCCACATGATTGGCTGATTAGATAATCGCATTTATAAGTAGGTGTGCTGGTGTTCCTAATAAAGCGGCCGGTGAGTGTATATTGTAATAGTTGTTGGGTAAAAAAGGGAACACAGTATAGCCACACTGGTAGATTTTAACTAAATGGTTGAACTGTGTACTCAGGATAAAAGTATTTTAGGATGGAGCGAGTTGACACTTGTTTAAAATGTAAAATTTTTGTGCAATTTAATTTTGTTGGCCAAAACAGTGTTTTCATATTTTTGTATTTTAACTTTTCGCTGTTTTGTGAAAAGTTTTGTGTTAATAATTGTTTTACTCTCTAAACTTTACTGAAAAGCCTATAGTACGTAAGCTATTTCATTACTTTAATGACTATGATGCTCCCAGAGTGATAACTTGCGCCACAAAAGGTCAACTTGTTTTCAGTGAACTGCATCTTTTTTCCTGAGCAATAATAGTGTAAATGTTCAATTGAAAATAGAAAGAATTTGTTTTCTAACACCCTCTAAAGACCATTTTTATGAATCATTTTAAAGTTCAATTTATACAATTCATCAAAATCTAAATGCAAATTTCCTCTTTAAAGTGCATACATTTGTTCATACTGATTCGAGAGTTTATTATTTATGAAGTTGGACATAAATTGAATCAATCATTATCATAAACTTTTTGTTAATAACTCAGTTTTACTTTTTCGACGAAACACCATTTGTTTCCGTAGTGACTGCAGTGACATTTTGTTTAAAAGGTTATATCATGTTCTCTCAAATTGTTTGCCTAATCTTAACTCATAAAGTGTTTTATGTTAAAAATATTACAAACACAAATGTTTTATGATAAATAAAATGTAGTAATTAATGATTAAAGACATAACAATTTTTCCCATCATCCGTATTTGGAAGGACAACCTCTACATTTGAATTGTCATTGAAGTAAAGGACTGCTTGGTCATACAGCTTGTTTTCCATGCATATGAAGAATAGTTTAAAATAATAACTCAAGTGGTTTCAGTTAAAAACAAAACAAAAAAGGCTCAACAATAGTATTAATATTAAGCCTTAGCTGTCTGACTTTTGAGCACTTTGTTAACTAATGTATCCTCAAAAAGTCTGGAACAATTTAAATAGATCCAAAATCTTAAAGTTGAAATACAACCAGGACGTGAAACTTCATCCCTGTCAATCATGGCTGTATGGTGAGTAGTTAGATCCCATAATTTTTTAAGTAATTGTGCTCCAAAGTCTAAAAATCAGTGTGTAACTTTAAGAATGGTCATTGCCCAACATATATTCTCTGCATTTCAATTAATCTAAAATATTATGTTTTATGTATGTACACCTGTTCAAATCTCATAATTATTTCATTCAATTAAATGTATGGTTAAACATATAACATTTTATGTATACAATAACATTTTGTCACTACTGAAATAATCATGTCACTAGCGAAAATTTGTCATATGTTTCGGTAGTGAACATTTTAACTAATTTGATTTTAGCTCGTGATTATTTCCTAAAAATCAGAAGTTTTGAACAGCTGTACCTATACATAAAAACATAATACTTTCGATTAAACTCACAAAATGTTTATTAAATTGCAGAGAATATGTGTTCAGTAGTGACGATTTTTAAAGTTACACATTGATTTTTTAGACTTGGGATCACATTTACAGTTGCAAGAAAAAGTATGTGAACCCTTTAAAATTAAGTGCATTTACATTTATGCATTTGGCAGATGCTTTTATCCAAAGCGACTTACAGTGCCCTTATTACAGGGACAGTCCCCCTGGAGCAACCTGGAGTCAAGTGCCTTGCTCAAGGACACAATGGTGGTGGCTGTGGGGCTTGAACCAACAACCTTTTGCTTACCAGTTCAGTGCTTTAGTCCACTACTCCCACCATTTAAGTATAAACGTGTCTTAAAATCTGGTTTGATCTTCATCTAAGTTACAATAATGAACAAAAACAATTTGTTTTAACTAATAACACACAAATCATTGTATTGTTCTTGTAAATATTGAATACATTATTCAAACATTCACATTGTAGGTTGGAAAAATTATGTGACCGCTAGGCTAATGACATCAACAAAAGCTAATTAGAGTCAGCAGACCTCACATCCAATTAATTAAATGAAATTGATGGTGTGGGTTAGAGCTACTTTGACTTATAAAAATGAACTCAAAAATTTGGAGTTTGCTGTTTACAAGAAGCACCTGCTGATGTGGAACGTGCCTCGCAAAAAAGAGATCTCAGAAGACCTACGATCAAGAATTGTTGCTTTGCATAAAGCTGGAAAGAGTTAAAAAGTTCTCTTGAAGAGCTTAGATATTAATCTGTCCACAGTTAGACAAATTGTCTACAAATGGAGACGATTTTGTACAGTGGCTATTCTTCCTAGAAGTGGCCGTCCAGCCCAGATGACTCAAAGCGCACACTGCAGAATGCTCAATGAGATCAAAAAGAAGCCTAGAGTGACAGCTAAATACTTGAAGGAATCATTGGAACTGTTTAACATCTCTGTTCATGAGTCTACTATACAGAAAACATTAAACAATCATGGTGTCCATGGCAGGACATCACAAAGGAAGCTGCTGCTTTCCAACAAAAACATTGCTGCCACTCCACAACGCTACTGGGAAAATGTTTTGTGGACTGATGAAACTAAGGTTGAATTGTTTGTGAAGAACATGCAGCACTACAGATGGTGTAAAAAGGGCACTGCATACCAACATGAAAACATCATCCCAACGGTGAAGTACGATGGAGGGAGCATCATGATTTTGGGCTGCTTTGCTGAAAGGC